>NC_079189.1:558546422-558640989 GCF_029499605.1 Hyla sarda | reverse complement strand
CAAATTAATTTTCACTTCCATTCCCCACTTAGTGTCTACTGCACAAAGCAAAACTACGACTCCCAGTATGCCGGCTGTCTGGCCTAATCAATAAATATATAATGCCATCTAGGCCCAAAAAATATAAACCTATGGCTTAACTAAATATTAAAATATATACTCCCTAAACAAAGGACCTAGGAGCCAACAGAGATTATACCCAAAATATGAATGTGTCCCCTTTCTACATGTATTTTAAATTTTTGGGTATAATCATTGTTGGCTCCTTTGTTTGATGTTTTTGCACAGAACTGTTGCGTTTTTCACCTGTGGTCTATATATAGCACCATGCGTTTTTCATATACACATTTTTTGCATTTATTTCTAGCACAGTATACATATGGTTTACAATGGTATTTGGTTAGAGAAATGTGTATCTTTTTTAGTACATTTTGGCACTAGTGTGGTGTCCCCAGCACCAAAGGCTGTCCTGTGGGCTGCGGTTCTCCTCGGGCATGCCTACTGCTACTGTGATGGGCCCACTGTTCTATTGTTTACTGTATTTATGCACTTTGCTTTATTTACTGTATTCTTTCATTATATGTGTACTGTACCTTAAGAAGGAAATGCAGAGCAACCAGGTGACCCTGTCCGCCCAATGGGAACCCCCAAATTGCCCTGCATATAGTGTAGGGGGAGGAGTTGCCCCAGAGTTTAGAGCTAGCTAAACTCCTAAGCAGAGCTCCATGCAAGCTGCAGTGTGGAAAGGAGTTGGAAGTAATGTGAGGTGATTCCAAGGGAAGCCTAAAAGACAATCTCTTAATCAAGAGACCGTGCCATTCTGCAAGTGTTCCCCATACAGCAGGTGAGTCATACCGGGGAGGTGTCAGTGAAATTGGACCTTGGCAGAACCCTAGTCAGTGTGGATATTTCTTAATCTCCAAGTCTCAAGTCTAATTCAAGTGGGTGAAAAGCACCAGGGCTCCCGTGGGTTACACTGCATCCCTTCTACTCTGCTCTGTCCTGCGAGTTATGTACCATCTGCTCCTGCCTCAATAAAAGACAGTTATCCGTAACCTGGCATCGGTGACTTCATTGCCCCTGTGCCTGGCCCAGGAGAAGCTGTCTCCACCTCGGACCGTGTATAGGCTAACAGTGCCCTGGCACCATGACCTGACAAGTAGAACTTGCACCCCCCATGTCACCACACTAGTTTTATGTTTATATTTTTGGGCCTAGGTTGGATTTTATATTCATTGATATCATTTGTGGGCCTCAGTCTGATCATTTGTACATCCATAGGGGAAATTATAATAACTATTACAGTATGTCCTCCACTCTGATTCAAAACTTTGGCCTATGCTGGCCCCTGGCCTTCTCATGCACAGTCACCTCACCCCCCAGTCTCCTCACCCCTTCCCCCTAACCTAATATGGTAGTTTTTACAAAAAACAGAAATGGGGTGCAGCTCTCTTCACAATATTCCAATACCAAAGGAAATATTCATTACACTAGTTCAAACAGCAACCGCTTTAATACCAATATACCCCAATCCACTACAGGTTTTCGTTGTTGCCTGAAGGTAACCTGATTATGTGACCAATAGAATTTGTTCCTTTAGCTATATATACTATATATTTTAACCATATTTAAAAAAATTATAAACCCCCTGCTGAAGAAAGGGCCGCCACATCCTGAAAGTGTCCAGCATTTATTTTTTTATCTTACCTTTTAAAATATAAAAAATCTTTCATACATACGTACAGTACACACAAAAAAAAGAGTGGTCCGGGCGCCATAAGACGAGAACGCCGCAAACATTATCAATGTTTGCTGCCACAAGCCTGGAATCCATACCATCCACCAGAGACCCCAGCAAAACATCGGGGTGCACGCTAGTCCCACTGCTCCCTTCCGATTTATTCCACCGCAGTGCCGAGCTCCATAGAACATCTTCAGCACATACGGGCACTACTAGACTTGTAGTCCTTTGTTGTATTTGCACAGGATCAGAGCGGTGAATGGTGAAATACACCAAACCTTTCCTATTATTAGACTTTATAACATTACTGATAAACAAGTAATCTAAACCTATGTGACTACCGTGCAAGGTACAGAAATATTACAACTCAAAGACCATCTATACTGAATCTTTGGATACAAATGTTGTCATTATTTACTTCAATACAGAAACAATACAGACTATTACAACATAAATATCTATCTTCTCATATTAAGGACAACAAACATACTGGATATCTCTTATTATTTAAACTATGTCTACTATTATGTGATTTAATTTTTAAATTTTAAACAAACCCCCAGCCATGCCTATCCGGCTGTGGGTGACTCCTGATAAAAGTCATTTTTATGACCATACAGACTGATAGAATGTAGCTATGACTGCATTGATATTCTACACACTATTGTTATTGTTTTGTACACCAGGTCAGGTCTAGCGTAGATTTGCAACAAATTTAGGGTTTTGCAACAAATCGCACATGATAAATTTACCAGTGCAAGATGTTAAAGGGGTTTTCCACCATAGGGGGATTTTTAGTACGTACCTACCAAACAGTAATGGATATGTTAGGAAGGATCTGCGCTTGTCTTGGGTTTTAGATGGCTGTGTTGTAAGATTACCATAATGGAGGCTATCTTTTTGTGAACTGGCTTTTTTGCTGTTGGTGTTTGTTCCCTCAAACTACAAGTCCCAGGATCTCTTGTTTGTAAGTGTGAGGTCACTTTCCTTCTTCCCACACATCAGCCACTCCACCCACTGAAACACACCTGTGCTCCTCCATGCAATAGACCAGTGTTTTCTGACCAGGGTGCCTCCAGCTGTTGCAAAACTACAATTCTTGTAGAATGATCTCCCGCCCACCCAGTGGTCGCTCCACCCATTGAAGCAGACAAGCTCCCTCTGATCACCTGACTAGTGATGTAATGTCTTGGAGGAGACAACAGTCATTTAGTATGCTGTTAAAAATAAACATTGGGACATAAATCCCAGAAGAATTGTGAGACCACCATTAAACACAGGTACAGACACTATATTATGAACTACACTAACTTTACAGCCCCTGTAGCATAGTCAAATAAAAAAAAATACTGGAATACCCCTTTAACCAGACTAGGACATACCATAGCTACACAATTTCAGAAAAAGCATCTTAAATGGTAGCTTCCACTGTCATTTTTTTTTCTGTCCCTGCCTATTGCCCTTCTATCCCTAACCCCCTCCCTGCCTTTATTTATTTTTTTTTACTATTTTTAAAATGGCATTTAGTCTGCCTGGCAGTGTGCTCACTACCAGGCAGACTTCCCCAGCAGGCACCACGTCACTGATGCCTGCTGGGGCCGACACTTCTGCCCTTAGTTCTCCTAACAGGGTGCCTCCAGCTGTTTCACCACTACAACTCCCAGCATGCCCTGACATCTATTGGCTGTCAGGGCATGCTGGGAGTTGTAGTGGTAAAACAACTGGAGGCACCCAGGACAGGAGCTTCATGGGGGAAGGAGTGAGCCAGGAGCCGAT
Organism: Hyla sarda; assembly: GCF_029499605.1. NCBI lineage: Eukaryota > Metazoa > Chordata > Amphibia > Anura > Hylidae > Hyla > Hyla sarda. Next base: position 558,637,472 of record NC_079189.1, on the reverse strand, counting down.
GCGGGAGGGATGGGTGCGGGGGAGCCTCTTCCTGCCACTCGGTGAGTAACACCCAAACACCCCTCCGTGCCCCCCGTACCTTGCAGCAGTGCCCCCCATCCCCCCCGTACATTGCAGCAGCGCCCCCCCATCCCCACCCCGCACCTTGCTGCAGCGCCCCCCATCCCCCTCCCGCACCTTGCAGCAGCGCCCCCATCCCCCCGCACCTTGCAGCAGCGCCCCCCGCAGCAGCACCCCCCCCGCGCCCCCCGAACCTTGCAGGAGCAGCACCCCCGCGCCCCCCACACCTTGCAGCAGGGCCGTCAGCGAGTGCGGGAAGCCGATGCGCAGCCCTGGCTGTTACTGCGCCTGCGCAAAATTTCGACTGATGCCCTGCCGGAATCAGTCGGAATTTTGCAGTGATGTCACTCCGCAGTGCATTCGGCCACTAGGAGGGCGCCCCCTAGTGGCCGAATTTCAAATTGCTTTTAAAATGTTTTAAAAGCATTTTTTTTTAAATAAAAGTATATTAGAGATATGTTGTAGTACTTAAGTACTACAACATATATAAAAAAATTTCATGACAGTGCCCATTTAAGCAAAAGTCACAATGAAAAGTCTCTAAACAGCAACTGAGACAAATTGTACAACAATTCAACATCACAAAAACTGGGTAAAAACAAATGATAAATTCTGAAATGATATGATAGAACAGTGCTACATATTCACCACTAGATGGCACAGTGACATCACAGTTTACCAGTTTTTTGTATTCATTTAGATCAGCACAATCTTTAAAGGGATTTTATTTCTGATGATACATAGAAGGCGGCATAGTGAGGAGACAGTGGCTCCGAGCGGGGAGCGTGGAAAGGCAACAGCTGTTTCATACCAGCAAATACTTCTTTTGGCCTCCACGTGGAGACCAAAAGGAATACCTGCTGGGACATTGTCTGATGTCCATTGTTCCTCCTCCATAGCACAGTTAGATATATGCCATTGCGTAGTGCCTTTTCCCGTTTTTTTTTTTTAGGTTTTATGTAAATTGTAGACCATAAATTGCATTGTGTGCTTTGGAATGAACACCAGATGGCAGTATTCTACATGAAATAATATATATTACTCAGTAAGGACTGAAAGCACACCACATACTGTGAAATGCACATACCAAAAACATATAAAGGCAGTGAACACCTTTGACATGAGTTTTTTTGTGTTAGTTAATACCTTGAGATATAGCACCAGATCTCAGAGCAGACCCCTAAATAGGTTTCAGCCCCAGATGAGAGATCCATAATTTTGGGGTCGCTCCCCGGCATTGTAGATGCAGAACAAGTTGTACTCTCTGTAGTCAGATATACTGTGCTACATGACTTGTAATCCTCATCCTACACAGTTATTGCCAAATATGTTTTGGTCAGAACGGAGGTGTTAGTCCTTAGGGTTGCAGCTAAAGGAGATGAAAATATAAATAAGTACCATGTTTTAAAGTGGAAGGGTAGAGGAAAGTAGACACAGGTCCCATGTCTGGCATGAAGTACCTACAGGGGATACACTGCTTTCTAGTCAGATGACGTCTCCACACAGAAGTCATGACAGGAGTCTACTTATAACTAAATGACAACCTTCAATGGGCACTGTCAGATATAAAAACTTTTTATAAATTGTACATCTTGGCAAAAAGAATAGTTTTTCTAATATACTTTTTTTTAAATAAAGAAAACTGCCTTTGAAAATCCCACCACTAGAGGTCCCCATACCTCCTGGGACCCTGATGAGTTCCCCAGCAGCATCAACTTGTCCAAGGATCCTGGACACGAGATGGCTGATTGACAAGAATGCAGCAACACTGCTGTAACACAGAGTATTACCAAACATGTGCCTCCAGCTGTTGCAAAACGATAACTCCAAGCAATCAAAGGATGTCGGGGCATGCTAGGAGTTCCAACTGTTCCAAAACTACAATGTATAATATGCTATTTTCTAGTGAAATATCGGTGATAAAGACATAAAAAATTACATGTACATGATCAGGATGAGGTACTTAGTAACAACAGTTTATTTATTTATTTTTTGTGGGATCTGACAATGTATGGGTAACTAGCGATACAAGAAATTCCAGGCAGAGATTCTGTGTGGAGCAAGTGCCACCCAAAGAAATCAGAGGTATGACTGCGCGGATGTGTGTCATCCCCATTGACAGCAATGCAGTCCACATGGAATTCCACAGAAATAATTCATTTCTGCTGTAGAACGTTTGCCAAGGGAAATTATTAAGTATGAAAAGTACAGCAGAAACCCTTTGAAAACAATGGGAGGCTGCTGCACCAGAGTCTCTGCCTGAAACTTCTCTGGGCAGAAATTCCATGGTGTGCATGGGCCATCAATGCTCACCAGTCCCTGCTTCTGTACAGGGCCGGCTTTGCCTATAGGCGAAATAGGCAGCAGCCTGAGGCACACTCTTGAGGGGGGCACTGCTCTACCCACGCAGTAACCTCCCCCATAATAACTGGCATTCTTCAGTCAATCAGAGGAGCTCTCCTCTCTGGGGCCAGCATCCTGACAGCACCTCCAACCCCTACACTACAATAGACCTTACTAACAGCTGTCTCCTCCTCTTTACATGATCAGGGGCCCTTAGGCCAGGTTTACACCGCGGAATCTCCGGGCAGAAAATTTCCGCCCGGAGATTCCGAGTGCGGCCAGCTAGGACCACGCGGACACTGCAGTCTCCAGTAGACTGCAATATGTTCCGCGAGTATTTCCGCCTGAAGAATGAGCAACGTCATTCTTCAGGCAGAAATTTTAAAGCGGATTTTCCGTTCACAAATTCCAAAGTGTGAATTTTATTGGAAACCCATTCATTATACTATACCTTTTAGTAAGCAGAATTTCTGCCTGCAATTTCAAAGTGGAATTGCAGGTGGAAATTCCATAGTGTGAACCTAGCCTTACAGGCAAAACAGTCAGCTGAACATCGGGCTGTGTGTGGGATGGCAGAGCAAAGGACATTGGTGATGTCATTACCATGTGATCAGTCACATGGGTGGGAGGAGCCCGAGTGCTGTGCTGTGGAGTACCAGAAAGATGGTCCATTATAGAGAGATATGCTTTCCATGAGAAGGTCATTTATTGTGCGCACACATTCACATATAAATAAACATACAATGCAGGTCTCACAAATTACTATATCTGTTTTTTTTTCTCCAAACAGCGCGCCTCCAGCTGTTGGAAAACTACAACTCCCAGCATGCCCAGACAGCCAACGGCTGTCTGGGCATGCTGGGATTTGTAGTTTTGCAACTGCTCAAGACACACTGTTCGGAAAACACTGCACTATATAATTCACACACACTGCATTTAAAGGGGTACTCCGGTGGAAAACTTTATTTTTATTTTTTTAAATCAACTGGTGCCAGAAAGTTAAACAGATTTGTAAATTACTTCTGTTAAAAATCTTAATCCTTCCAGTACTTATTAGCTGCTGAATACTATAGAGGAATTTTTTTTCTTTTTGGAACACAGATCTCTCTGCTGACATCACAAACACAGTGCTCTCTGCTGACATCTCTGTCCATTTTAAGACCTTTCCAGAGTAGGAGAAAATCCCCATAGCAAACATATGCTGCTCTGGACAGTTCCTAAAATAGTGATGTCAGCAGAGAGCACTGTGGTCATGATGTCAGCAGAGAGCTCTGTGTTCCAAAAAGAAAATAATTTCCTCTGTAGTATTCAGCAGCTAATAAGTGCTGGAAGGATTAAGATTTTTTAATAGAAGTAAGTTGCAAATCTGTTAAACTTTCTGGCAACAATTGATTTAAAAAAAAAAAAAAGTTTTCCACCAGAGTACCCCTTTACCACACCCACACACATATGCAGGCTACACACACCACAGTACACTTTACACACATACACTGCAGTTTGTGGCATCTGAAAGGGTGGAGTCCGATCAGCTAAGAGCACAGGCTGAGGTCACTTACCCTCCTTCTGTCTATGCGATTGGTGACCTTTTACTGCAGGATGCATCAGCAGTCTTCACTTATGGAGTGCCAATAACGCTGATCAATGCTGCTCTATGCAACAGCATTGTTCAGTGTATGCTATCTAAACAATATATGTAATAGTCCCCTAAAATAGTGAAAAGAAATGTATAAAATATAAACAACAAACCTATTTGGTCTTGCTGTGTGCATAAATGTCCAAACTGTGAAAATATAACTTTTTAATTAAACCGCACAGTCAATGAAGTAAACGTAGAAAATACCAAAGTCCAAAATTGCTGATTTTTGGTTGCTACTGTACATATACCAGAATTTTTTTTTTATAAAAATGAATCAAAAAGTTTCATCAAAACAAAAATGGTAAACCTATATAGTTTGGGTATAGTTGTAATCGTATGGACCTACAAATAAAGATAATGGCCCTCATTTACTTAGAAAATCGGGTTGTAAGTCTATCTTGCTTTCTTACCCGACTGCTTTTTTCCCCTGGTATTTATTATTATTATGTCGCATCCTGTTTGTCGCACGTGGGTTTTGTAGGTTTTGGTTTCCAACTCCTCTGAGTTATCGGGAAAAAATCCACAACAATTCAACAAATTCGGGTTGGAAACCTTTATAAATACGTGGGAAAGCTCAGAAATGTCGGGTTACGCCCCTTTTTCGGGTTTGGGAGAATCCACATCGGGTCCGTCGGGAAAAAATGTCTCATCGTGTCGCAGACTGGCGCACGATGTCTGCGACATGTCGCAGACAAAGATGCGCCAAAAAAACGCGACAAAACAAGTCGGGTTTAGAATAGTAAATGAGGGCCAATGTGTCATTTCTACTGGAAAGTGTACTGGGTAGAAATGGAAGCCACCAAAAGTTACAAAAATCCTTGCACCAGCCCTGTGTTAGACTCACCGCAGACGGCAGGTACCCAGGAGGTAGTAGATCCGTAATTCCACGGTGGTCAGGAGCAGGAGATGTAGTAGATCCACTGATCCTGTGGGGCGGATGACACGGACCGTACCAGGGAGCGGAGTCTAAGGTTTTCACCAGAGCCCGCCACAAAGCGGGATGGACTTGCTGGGCAGGAGGCAACCAGGTTGCTACCCCTGGCACGACTCAACCCCACAGGCGGCTGAAGTGAAGCATGGCACAAAAGAAACAGGCAGGACATAGTAAGGCTGGCAAGAGGTCAGGGCAGGCGGCACAGGAGCGTAGTCAGTAGGGAAGCAGAAGGTCAGTAGGCAGGCGGCTAGGAACACTGTCAAGTCACGGAATGCGAGGTCTGGTACATGGCAAGGAACACTGTAAAACTGCTTTCTCTAAGGCGCTAGGGCAAACAAAGATCCGACAAGGGCAATAGGAAGGGGCTGGAACTTATAGGAGAGGTGCAGGTGTGTAACTAATTATGGGCGCACTGGCCCTTTAAATTTCAAAGCTCCAGTGCGCGCGCCAGGAGGCGGGGGCACGCGCGCCGGAGCTGAGGCACAGAGACTGGGGAAGGAGGTTAGTGACGGTCTGGGACTCACATGCGGACGTGTCCCGCAATGCGAATCCCAGCCCCGCCAGTGGCAGACAAGGACGGGGAGGTGTGCTCACAGCCGGTATGTCTGGCCGGAGCCCCGTACATCACAACCTGCTTCTGTACATACTGAAAGGTATGTGACATACTTGCTGAATCTGAGCTGAAATTTATCTCAGAAGATTCACATGTCTCTATACATGAATGTAATCTGGATACGTTTTATGACTGATGGCTGCACATGTACTATCATACAATGAATCAGGTCCATAGACTGTAGGTGTGTGTATGGTAGATCTATACACTATGTACAGCTGGTAGTGACAGCATCACCCACAGATAGAATTTGCTCTGTTGGTAATGCTCCCCAGCCTGTGCAGGATGTTATTCATAGGGATCAGCTAGTCAAAACCGTAAAACATGGTTTTGCTTAGAACTTTACCTAAAATGCTGTTCGGCAAACATTAGAACTTTGCCAGATTCACATCACATCATAGAGAAGGGATGAGGAACACATGACGTTTTGGTGCCTTAATATATAGGATGAGGAGGTAGGTACAGTGAGATGACATCAGGGTAGCCCTGAATACTTTGCCACTATTGGCAAAATCACATGGCGGCAGGTTAGCCAATCATTGCATGCCTACAGATCCCAGGCCAATCAGGAAACAACATAGGGTTTTATCACTTCTTTTGGACCCACCTCTATGTACTGCAATGTGGCTGCCCTCTTGTACAGACAAGCTGGGCAGTGAGCAGACACAGGACAACTCACTGTAGAACTACAGAGCTCAGCAAAAGAAAGCTTTCACACTACACCACAAAGCAATTTGAGCAAAGCAGTGGGCTGAACTGTATTGTACCTGGATTTTCTGGGTTTAAACAATACCAGAGCATTTCTAACAGTGAGAACTTGATAAGGGCATCTGAAGACCTGGTTCACACTACGGAATTTCCAAGCAGAATTCCGTTTTAAAATTCTGTTCGGAAATTCTGGTTCAGCAGAGTCCCATTAATGGCAATGGGATTCCGCTGCACAGTGCAGTTGAAGTTTTCAAGGTAGCCTGGAAAATCCACTCTAAATAATCTGCCAGGACATTGAACTTGTTTAATGTTTTGGCGGATGTCATCTCCACAGACATTGCCGTCTATAGGGCCGTGTGGTCCTAGCGTCGACTGATTCTTGGAATCTCCAAGTGCGGCCAGCGCTGACTGAATCAAATTCTGAAATGTGAACCGGCCTTATACTTGGTAAAAAATCATCCAAATAATCAAAACAAAACACAAAACAACTTCATTAACGCATCTTTTTCTGGTGTGCAAAACTGACATAAATTTGTTAAAAAAGTAAAAGAAATGTTTTAATTAATTGTTGAAAAATGTTGTCTACATTTTTTCAAGCTTCCAGCCCAGAGTCACTTCCTGCCTCACTTCATGAACACAATTTTCTCTGATGTGCAGAACTGACGTAACCTTGTTGAAAGATTAATATTTCTACGAGAACTATTGACTTCTTCGCTCCCTGCTGAGTCAATGCTCCACTGCCTCTGCCATAACTACCCTTTCAATAGGCAGCAACTGCAGCAGCATGTTCACATTGGAGTACATGATGACAACATTTTTGCATTCGATATCACAACCTGATATGAATTGTCAACAAAGGTTATGTTCATTCAAATAGAGACAAAACAGACATGGTCGCATAACTACAACATGCACAATGATCTAAGGCTTCTCAGCAACATTTATTAAACTAACAGGTGTACTTTATGATCATGAAGTACAAGCATGCTAACCACGTCACGGCCACCAGTTAGTGGCTCGGCTGTGCCTCCCCATAGACACGGCACCAACGGACACTGCACAGCACTGAACCGGTGCTGCGTGGCATCCATTGCTGCCACTGCGCCGTGTCTTTGGGGAGGCGCAGCCCAGGGTCTGGTTCGGGCATCATTGGGGCTGCTCTGCCAGTGGGTCATTCCCCCTGTGGGCACTGGTATTGTGTCAGTGGTGGTTGCCGCTCAGTGCAGCGCCATTTTATGCTAGGGACGTTCAGGACCCACTGCTTACAGGTGGTCGTGACGTGGCTAGTGGGCCTGCACTTCATGATCATAAAGTACACTACCGACCTGTTAGTTTAATGAATGTTGCTGAGAAGCCTTAGATCATTGTGCACGTTGTAGATGTGCGACCATGTCTGTTTTTTTCTCAGTTTGAATTCACAAAGGTTATGTTCATGATAACCTGAACAACCAGGTTAACTGGTTAACGACCATGGACATGTATACTCGTCTATGTGCCATTAACCAGGTATGGCTCGGGCTCCCGACTCGAGCCCGTGTTATACTCGCCGGCCCTCAGCTGATTCTTGTAGCGGCGATCGCAGACGGCTAATAACCCTTTAAATTGCCGCTGTCAAAGTTGACAGCGGCGTCTAAAGAACCCTGTAAACGCTCCCTGGTGGTCCAGTGGGTTGGAACGCCCCCACGCAGCGTGATCGTGCGGGGGGAGGGGGGTCTGCGATCCACTGTGAAGGTAGCTGGAGGGCTTATCTCTCCTTCTGTGCAGGTCCCAACTCTTGCATTGATAAAGCCTGGCAGGACCAGGCTTTATCAATCGAGTTCAGATCACACAGATCAATGTGGTTCAACATTGATCTGCATGAGGAATCTAATGATTCCTCCTAAAAGTCCCCTAAGGGGACTAATAAAGTGTAAAAAAAAAAAATACACATTATCCCTTCCTTATTAAGTTTAAAACACCCCCCTTTTCTCAAATTCCATATAAAAAATAAAAAAGCATAAATAAAGATAAACAAATGTGGTATCGCCGCGTGCGTAAATGTCCAGACTATAAAAAATATATCATTAATTAAGCCGCACAGTCAATGGCGTATGTGCAAAAAAAGTACAAAATAGGGTATTTTTGGTCACTTTTTATACCATAACAGAATGAATAAAAAGTGATCAAAAAGTCCGAGCTGCAGTGTAGAGAAGAGACAGCAGTGTTACGCCGAGCGCTCCGGGTCCCCGTTCCTCCCCGGAGCGCTCGCCTCATCCTCGTTGCTGCAGCGCCCCGGTCAGATCCACTGACCGGGTGCGCTGCGGTACCGCCTCCAGCCGGGATGCGATTCGCGATGCGGGTGGGGCCCGCTCGCGATGCGCACCCCGGTCCCCGTACCTGACTCGCTCTCCGTCGGTCCTGTCCCGGCGCGCGCGGCCCCGCTCCCTAGGGCGCGCGCGCGCCGGGTCTCTGCAATTTAAAGGGCCAGTGCACCAATGTTGGTGCCTGGTCCAATCTTCCCAATTACCAATTAGTGTGATCACCTGTGCACTTCCCTATATTACCTCACTTCCCTTGCACTCCCTTGCCGGATCTTGTTGCACTTGTGCCTAGTGAAAGCGTTCCCTTGTTTGTTCCTAGCCCGTGTTCCTGACCTCCTGCCGTTGCCCCTGACTACGATCCTTGCCGCCTGCCCCCGACCTTCTGCTACGTCCGACCTTGCTTCTGCCTACTCCCTTGTACCTCGCCTATCTTCAGCAGTCAGAGAGGTGAGCCGTTGCTAGTGGATACGACCTGGTCACTACCGCCGCAGCAAGACCATCCCGCTTTGCGGCGGGCTCTGGTGTAAACCTGTAGTGACTTAGAACCGGTCCACTAGCACGGTCCTCGCCAATCCCTCTCTGGCACAGAGGATCCACTACCTGCCAGCCGGCATCGTGACAGTAGATCCGGCCATGGATCCCGCTGAAGTTCCTCTGCCAGTTGTCGCCGACCTCCCTACACTGGTCGCCCAGCAAGCCCTAAAGATCGCCCAACGAAATCAACAGCTGGCATACTTGACCTCCGTGACACTGCATCTTCAGTCACAGATACAGCAAATTCAGTCACAGCTACAGCTGCAACAACCATCTCCTCCGCCGGCTCCTGCAACTCCTCCGCAGCAACCGGCCGCTCCTAACCCCTGCTTGTCCCTGCCGGACAAATTTGATGGGGACCGCAATGATCTTGCCACAGCCACAGTCCAGTCCTTCTTCGCTGAGGTCCGTGGTGTCTTCGAGGAGCCTGCCCGAGCTTCTTCTGCCGAGACTGCCCTGCTGAACCTGGCCCAGGGTGTTTCTTCCGTTGGCGAGTACGCCATTCAGTTCCGTGCTCTTGCTTCCGAGTTGTCCTGGAATAGTGAGGTTCTCTGCGCGACCTTTAAAAAAGGCCTATCCAGCAACATTAAAGATGTTCTGGCCGCACGAGAAACTCCTGCTAACCTACATGAACTCATTCATCTTGCCACTCGCATTGACATGCGTTCTTCCGGATGGCGTCTGGAGCTCCGCCTGGATATGGACTTTGTTCGCACGAGGCGTTTTTTCTCCCCGGCTCCTCTCTCCTCTGGTCCTCTGCAATCCGTTCCTGTGCTTCCCGCCGCGGAGGCTATGCAAGTTGACCGGTCTCGCTTGACACCTCTAGAGAGGACACGACGCCGCATGGAGAATCTTTGCCTGTACTATGCCGGTACCGAACACTTCCTGAAGGATTGTCCTATCCGTCCTCCCCGCCTGGAAAGACGCACGCTGACTCCGCACAAAGGTGACACAGTTCTTGATGTCAACTCTGCTTCTCCACGCCTTACTGTGCCTGTGCGGATATCTGCCTCTACCTTCTCCTTCTCTACTATGGTCTTCTTGGATTCCGGATCTGCAGGAAAAATTTTTTTGGCCTCTCTTATCAACAGGTTCTACGTCCCTGTGACCAGTCTCGCCAGACCCCTCTACATCTATTGTATTAACAATGAAAGATTGGACTGTCTCATGCGTTTCCGCACAGAACCCCTCCTAATGTGCATCGGACCTCATCACGGAAAAATTGACTTTTTTTTCCTCGGGTTCTTTGGCCCCAAGAAGAGGGGGAGACCCAAGGGGGGGGGTACTGTTACGCCGAGCGCTCCGGGTCCCCGTTCCTCCCCGGAGCGCTCGCCTCATCCTCGTTGCTGCAGCGCCCCGGTCAGATCCACTGACCGGGTGCGCTGCGGTACCGCCTCCAGCCGGGATGCGATTCGCGATGCGGGTGGGGCCCGCTCGCGATGCGCACCCCGGTCCCCGTACCTGACTCGCTCTCCGTCGGTCCTGTCCCGGCGCGCGCGGCCCCGCTCCCTAGGGCGCGCGCGCGCCGGGTCTCTGCAATTTAAAGGGCCAGTGCACCAATGTTGGTGCCTGGTCCAATCTTCCCAATTACCAATTAGTGTGATCACCTGTGCACTTCCCTATATTACCTCACTTCCCTTGCACTCCCTTGCCGGATCTTGTTGCACTTGTGCCTAGTGAAAGCGTTCCCTTGTTTGTTCCTAGCCCGTGTTCCTGACCTCCTGCCGTTGCCCCTGACTACGATCCTTGCCGCCTGCCCCCGACCTTCTGCTACGTCCGACCTTGCTTCTGCCTACTCCCTTGTACCTCGCCTATCTTCAGCAGTCAGAGAGGTGAGCCGTTGCTAGTGGATACGACCTGGTCACTACCGCCGCAGCAAGACCATCCCGCTTTGCGGCGGGCTCTGGTGTAAACCTGTAGTGACTTAGAACCGGTCCACTAGCACGGTCCTCGCCAATCCCTCTCTGGCACAGAGGATCCACTACCTGCCAGCCGGCATCGTGACAAGCAGGAGTGTGAGGTGATTCATGGGAAGCCTAAAGAGAATCTTCAAGCAGGCGACCACACCATTCTGCAAGTGGTCCTCGCCCAGGAGGAGTCGGAAATTCCTAGCTGTAAATATAGGAGCCGGTGCGTCGACGGGCACACAGTTTTAGTTCATACCCTTGCGGTGTAGTGTTATTGAACACTATCAGAACCCTAGTCAGCATGGGAGGCCTCAAAACTAAGTCTAATGTCCCAAGCCTGTGATAGAAAAATCTCTCAGGTATCGATCTTAGGTGTGGTTCCAAATTAATAAGACCGTTCTGAGGTTACACTGAATGATCACACATACACAAGAGTGTGAATCAAACCATGCTCTAGCTTTATTCTGGAAGCAAGTTGTTTTATAAGAGTAAAGAACAAAGGGGGGCAACCTTAAATATTCCCCTTTGCCCAGATATAAATGCAGCCAAACAAACAATTAAGCACTTATGCTAAAATTATCAAATAAGAAAATAACAAAATATAAAATACATAAAACCACAAACAGTATGTTTTCAGGATGTGTGTTCCAGAACATTAAATCAAAGAAAGATCATTAAGTTCAAAGATTCAGCAAAGCTGTATAATTTTGAGTATTTTATAGAGTTTATTCATTTTAACTATTTGATTTCCTTATCAATTTCCCTCCCTTGATCACAGATCATCAATTTCCTCCCTAACACCCCTTATGCTATATTCCAAGGATACCCTAAGACCCTGGATCTCAGTATACTGTCGGCAGAAAATCTTCTAATGATCAGTCAGTCACACTCTTGTTACAAGTCGTCTTCTAGAGAATTCAAACTGATTTTTTTTGGCCTTTGGTTTTGTAACTCTTCTGGTAACACAGCAGCAGATCTTGATTACACAATATGGGAACCAATAGCAAATAAGAATAAATGCCATAAATCCTAATGCAATAACTATACGCCTTTTTAGCCAAGCAAAGATATTTCTCAACCAATCAGGGATAAAATCCAAAAGCCAGGATCACCAATCACCAGTTTCATTCTGCTTGATACCTGAGACTATCTTTCTTAAAGACTTTATGTGTCCCTGAATGGAAATAGAATGATCTGTTTAGTTGAAATAACTTTCCTCACAGCCATGATTATGTTTGAGCAATAAGTAGTCTATGGCGGCTCTGTTCTTCAGAACCGCCTTTCTGTTTGTTTGTTTATCTGATAACATTTCTTCAAGCACAGTGGAAGTGGGATTAATGCTTTTTACCATGCTGCAAGCCAAGTGGTATGAACTTATGGGACAGAAAAATGCTCTACAGTACGCTTAAAAAAGTATTTGAGTACAACTTCTGTCAGAGTACTTTTGCCTGGACTTTCACAGTATCTAGGCCTTTGACAGATTAACAAGTACAAAATAGTCCACTACTTAGATGTAGGTATGTGGTATGCACTTATGAGGGTAGACTAATGCGCTACAGTACGTTTAAAAAAGTATTTGAGTACAACTCCAGCCGTTGAGTACTTTTTCTTGGACTTTCACAGTATCTAGGCCCTTGATAGATTAACAGGTACAAAATAGTACACTACTTAGATGTAGGTATGTGGTATGCACTTATGAGGGCAGAAAAATGCGCTACAGTACACTTAAAAAATAATCTTAGTAAAACACCAGCCGGTGATTACTTTTGCATGGCCTTTCACACTATCTAGACCCTTGATAGATTAACAGGTACAAAATAGTACACTGCTTAGGTGTAGGTATGTGGTATGCACTTATGAGGGCAGAAAAATGTGATACAGTACACTTAAATAAGTATTTGTGCACAACACCAGCAGTACACAACAGTGCTGGAGCACACAGTCGCTGTGTACTAAACCCAAAATTGCACTCTCTCGCAAAGACTATTAGGAATGGGCTGCTGAGTATGTGTTATACCGTCCACAGACTAGTATAACCAGCATACCATTTGTTGTGGAACAAAGACAGAGTTGTGCTAAAAACGTATTCCTGCCTCCTCTGCTAACGTTTCTCAAGCTGAGCCAGCTTGTTCAAACATATGAGGCAACACACAGCTCTCTGCCCCTCTCTGTAATACAATGCTGTAGACAGTGACTGGGAGGTTAATCGCTGCTGTAAAAAAAAAATTCTGTGAAAAATATGTCTATGGGGAGCACGGAATAGCATATATTTCCTAGTGATTTTAATGTAGCTAACTTGTGTTAAGGAGCTCCACATGCCTCACACGTATCTCGCCAGTCCAGATTTTGTTCACCACAAATCCAGCACGTCCATCCTGAGCCAGAACCAGCATAGGGTGGATGCGCTGTTGGGTTAGTAACTACAGACATCATTGGATTCAATTTGACTGCGAAATCTTCACTTTTTTTTTGCCTCATTTTATATACATATTGGCCTTTATTTATTAAGAGTGGAGTGTAGGTTTCTTTGTGGGTTTTAATTCCCTACAATTTATTTTCCATGGTATTTATTAAGTTTTCCCTACATTTTCCACTTTCCCTAGTTGAAATCCACCACATTTTCTGTGGAAACCTAAGTAAATATGTTGTGTTTTTGTGAAAATGTCGGGAACACATTAGTGTTTTTTCAATACTGGCACAAATTTTTTTTCAATTCTGGCACAAATTCTTGTGCAAATTCTGGCGCAATGCACCAGAATCTGGCGCACAACCCAAAAAACATGTTGGGTTTGCAATAGTAATTGAGGGCCATTGACCATTACGTTAAATCTCCACAACACATTTTACCAATCTCTCTATCTCTCTTGAAACCTTTAGCCACATGGCTACAGGTTCCAACATATCCTGATCTTGAACCCACCGTCTCTTGTTTGTGGCAAAATCTTCCCATCTTCCCATATGATGGCATTCCAGCTTGTTTGAACACTTTTCTCATGCCCTTAACTGCTTTCACCCCTTCCCTCTCCTGAACGATATCCTAGGCAATATATTCATCATTGCTCAGTGAGCAATCACCAAGTAAATTCCCCATAGTCAGATTATGGTATTGCTCGGTATATGTATTTCTTCATATGTATACGTTTTATGCCCTGCCTTCCTGGGGTTGGGGCTGTCCGTGTGAATATACGGGGGCTCAACCCATTTAAAGCAGTATCCAATATCGAAGAGAATTCACACTGAACAGATATGTACGTTTTAAAATTGCTTTTAGTAAATTCTTAATAATTTGTACAAACTTGGTGGATGCTCCACTTTTTTCAAATGCATTAGTTACAAAATAGTACTTTACGCCAAGTGCTCACTAAAGAACGTCCGACATCTCCTGATCCAGCTGCCGATCTATCTTCGCCCTAGCACGGGCATAGCGGAGTGGTTCCTCCTCCATAGCAGAAGGAGGATCCACTCCGCTATGCCCCTGCTAGGGCGAAGTGTGAATTCTCTTCTATATTCGACTCTGTCTTTATCAACACAACTCCAATAACTTACAGTATCAAAAAGATAGCGTAAACAACCACAATTACTTCAAGAGTCTTTAAATAATCCATTAAGTAGAATAGAAGAGGAGAAAAGCAGAACAAGCTAATTACATAGCACAACACCACACTGAGATCACTGGTTCTTTACTATACAATATAGGACTGGAAATATTATGCTTACCTCAGTCCTAGAGGAAGTCCCTTGGAGGCCAGCCTAGCTGCAAAGGGAGGTTGAATTCAAGGGTTCAACTTACTGCAGTTTGTCTCTGATTTGCTTCCAGCGGCAGTCCAGAGGGTCCCCTCCCTTTGGCCTGAGGGTCCGCATTCTTAGCAGTTCCAGTCCCGTGTTTCGGCACCAAATTTGATAGAGAAATCTCTCATTAATTTGGAACCACACCTGTGTTCGATAACTAAGACCGGTCTGAGGTTACACTGAATGATCACACATACACAAGGGTGTGAATCAAACCATGCTCTAGCTTTATTCTGGAAGCAAGTTGTTTTATATGAGTTAAGAACAAACACAAATGCAGCCAATTAAACAATTAAGCACTTATGCTAAAATTATCATAAAACAAAGTAACAAAATATTAAATATATAAAACCACAAACGGTATGTTTTCAGGATGTGTGTTCCGGAACATTGGACCTTCTGCTAGACACCACATTCCGAAAACATATATTGGGTATTTCTCATGTTCCTCATTTACTACAGTAAATGAAAGCAAGATCAGCAAGTTCAAAGGTTCAGCACAGCTGTATAATTTTGAGTATTTTATAAAATTTGTTCATTTTAACTATTTGATTTCCTTATCACCTGCAACAAATAAAGCCAAGTGGGTGAAAAATACTACAAGTCACAGCAAGTCTACAGGGCTCCCAAGGGTTACTCTGCATCTCCTCTACTTTAATCTGAGCTTTGAGGATTGTAACAACTACTCCTGCCTCAGAAAAGACAGTTATCCGTAACCTGGCATAAGTGTATTTATTATCCCACGCCTGGCCCAGGAGAAGCTGTCAGATCCTTGGACCTCGTAGGTTAATGGTGCCCTGGCACATCTAACCACCCCGAGTCACGTACCACAGTCTGTTCATTTTAGCACACCCATGGGGTTTTTGTTGTTTTCTTTTTTGTTCCATGTTTTTAACCATGTGAAGTAAAAGCTATGTTTTATATATATTTTTTCTTGTGAGCTGGACCCATTTCCTTCACTTCCTTTTGTTCTACATCTTCCGGGATACGGCCCGTGCTGTCCGTGCTCCAAACCTCACGTGCAAACCACCGCATGAAAACCGCATGATAACCGCACATCCATCTACTGATGTCCTCAGCAAGGGGTGAGCTGAACAACCCCTTTTTTCCGTTTTTCAACTACGGTTCCTGCATACGTTTTCTATCATCTATCAAACCGTATGTGTTTTTAAACAGTATACTGTTTTTAAAAGTGCATACAGTTCCGTCAGTTTTTATAGAAAAAAAACCCATACGTTTTTGAAAATTTTGTCCATTTTTAATGGGAGGGGTCTTGGGTTGGGACTTTAGGATTCAAATGCGCATGTGCAAAGTAAAAACGTATACGCTTTTCCCGTATGGAACCGTATACATGTGCGTTTCCCATTGACGTCCATGTTAAAAAAAACGTATGCGGTTGCAGTACGGTTTGTAAACCGGAGACAAAATCGTGGTCGTGGGCAGAATTAATCTGTGGTCTGATCTCACATAGCTGGGCGCAGAATTAATCTGTGGTCTGATCTCACATAGCTGGGCGCAGAATTAATCTGTGGTCTGATCTTACATAGCTGGGCGCAGAATTAATCTGTGGTCTGATCTTACATAGCTGGGCGCAGAATTAATCTGTGGTCTGATCTTACATAGCTGGGCGCAGAATTAATCTGTGGTCTGATCTTACATAGCTGGGCGCAGAATTAATCTGTGGTCTGATCTTACATAGCTGGGCGCAGAATTAATCTGTGGTCTGATCTTACATAGCTGGGCGCAGAATTAATCTGGTCTGATCTCACATAGGGGTCTCCTGACAGTAATTACAGAAGCCTGTTGTTGCACTACAAATCCCAGCAAACAGTGATGCAGGCCAGAAATACTATCACATGCAAATATCTACCAAACAGAGCAAAGCAGTGGGCTCATGTGTATTTCAGCTATACATGAATACTGTTGTGAAGGCAGCATAGCCTTCAAAGTGTCAGTTACGTGTCAGTCCTTCATCACGAACAAGTCCTTCTCTGTTCTGCACAACTAAACTGATGTGAATTTCTACTTTTCTAAATTGATTGTCAGAAAATGTTTTCAAAGTTTTTTCATGCTTCCAGGCTGGACTCACTTTAAATTCATAAAAAAAAAAAAAAAAGTCCTTTTGTGTTATGCAAATTTCAACTGAGTCCAACTTGTTAAAAATTTCCTTTTTTTTTTAAACTTATTGTCGAAAACTATTTTAAATGGGCACTGTCAGATACAAAAACTTCTTATATGTTGTACATCTTGGCAAAACAATAACATTTCTAATATACTTCTAATTTCCTTTTTTTTAATAGAAATTATGGCTTTGTCCAAGCTGAAGCACAGGAGCTGAGCTCAAAAACTGAATTACAGATGGTGCCTGCAAGGAGGGGATACATTATTGTGGTGATCAGAAATATTCTTATTCCTTAAAGGTGTATGCCGGTGGAAAACTAATGTGTGTTTTCTTTTTTTTTTTTTTTATCAACTGCCAGAAAGTTAAACAGTAAATTACTTCTATTAAAAAATCTTAATCCTTCCAGCACTTATCAGCTGCTGTTTAATATAGGATTTTCTTTTTGTATTTCATTTCTGTCTGACCACAGTGCTGACACCTCTGTCTATGTTAGGAACTGTCCAGAGTTGGATGGGTTTGCTATGGTGATTTGCCCATTCTCTGGACAGTTCCTGACAGATAAAGGTGGCAGCCTAGAGAACGGTGTCTGGCGAGAGGAACCACACAAATTCCTCCATGGCAAAGTAAACCCCGATACAACAACTTGTGGACTTATGTTTTAAAAGAGGCTGCTTAAAAGACCTGTGTGGTAGTATTATTGAGTATCATTGAGTACAAGGGCAGTGTAAGTGTCAGGCGCATTCAGGTGTGGGATCACGAATGTCACTGGTCTGCTCTACTATTTTATGCCTAACCATTAAAGGTGTAGATAGTCCTCATTATACTCATTCATAGGGATGTTACCTGTTAGGGTATAATTATATGTACAGAGGCTAATTTACACGTATATGTCAAAATGTATGAAGAAAAAAATAATAATAATGCCAGGCAACCACAGCAACAAAAAACTTTGGGCCCTTAACTCTAAAACTGTCCCTGTCTTTAAGGGGCCAATGATAGGATGAGCGCACAGTCCTACTGATAGTTACACCCACTATCTTATGGAAAATAAGAGACCTTCTTTCGAGACCGTAACACCATTTCTAGTAATTTGTAGTATTTCTAGGTGTGTTCACTGGTCTATGAGACCTCTCTGAAGGAGTCATCATTTGTCATCCTCGTGTGGTTTCACATCTCAACTTTTTGTTTGGTGGGCCCCCGAACAACCTACTGTATTAGTCATTAACCTATTCATGGTGGTCTGAGTGCAGCCCAGAGCTTCCTGTACACGGTGTTCACAGGACATCAGACATGACGTCGCTTGATGTGAACCAAAAGGGGGGGGGGTGTATTTTTTTTTTTTTCTTAGAAAACTGCAAATAGTATGCAGCATAGGAGTACATATAGTATATTCCCTGTCATACACCACTGAGTGTTTGCCAGTCTTAGACCTAACCATGGTGGAACCTATGCCCCTACTTGGTCTGGGCTTTACCAGCAGTCAAAGTGGGGGAGATAAATAAAATTGCCTGTGCCAAAAAAAAAAAAAATGGTGCAATTTGAGCCCAAGAAAAAAAATGGCTTCCATGACTTGACATTTTTAATGTGTTTAGACACTTTTGTGCCTGGCTTGACAGGGGGTGTAGCTTACCAGAAAGTGGGCATATAACTCAATTTACTTAGGTGCACCTTAGCACTATCCACAAAGAGGGACATATCTATGTTTGTTCACAAGACCCATGTTACCCCCAAAATCACCAAAAAGCCTTCGGCTGTCCGGGCATGCTGGGAGTTACAGTTTTGCAACAGCTGGAGGCACCCTGGTTAGGAAACACTGCACTAGGTTGTCTGGTCCCATTCTCTGACACAGCTACTGTATAGCTGAGATAGGGTTGTTACCATGTGGGAAGATGATGATAAAGAATATGATGCCAAAAAAAAAAAAAAAAAAATCATTTTAACCCCTTAAGGACCGAGGTCATTTTGGCCTTAAGGACTGAGCCATTTTTTGCAAATGTGTCACTTTAAACATTAATAACTCTGGGACGCTTTTACGTATCATACTGATTCGGAGATTGTTTTTTTGTGACATATTCTACTTTATGTTGGTGGTAAATTTTCATCAATACTTGCATCATTTCTTTGTGAAAAATTCCATAATTTCGTGAAAAATTAGAAAATTTAGCATTTTTCTAAATTTTAAACTCTCTGCTTGTAAGGAAAATGTGTAGTATGTGTAGCTCACCTAGGATAGAGATAGTACTTGAGGTTAACGGTGTTGCCTTCACCCAAAAAAGGCCTATAGCTAGAAAGTATATGTAATATAAATCTAAAATATTTATAGGTACCAGTCCTCTAAAGTACTGCAGATGTAGGGTGGAAGTAAAGTGGAGAATGAATAGTAGAACAGATAGTATAGATGAATGTAAAGTTTATTAATTTAAACAATTAATGTATGTCGTCACCTTTAGCAGGGCCCTTGCGTGGGGTGAACGGCAATACTGGTTAATAACATTGAAATGTATTAAAAATATTAATAAAAATATCAATATATAAAGTAAGAAGTAAAAAGTCCTCTATCTCACTCACTTATTGAACTTAGTCCATTCAGTGTATATATAGCATTGGATCCACAGATGGTACAGTTCGTATGATTGTATACTTTTTGTATACTTCCTATGTAGTTTATAGATACAGTTCATAGGTATAGTTCATTGGTGGTATAGTACCAATAGTGATGATGATACTAGTAGATGCTGGGGTGTCTTAAAAGCGTAATAATAGTAGTAGTAGATGCTGGGATGTCTTGGAAGCGTGCTGTCTATGTAACGCTTGTAATGAAAAACTCACCCTCCGCAGGATATACTTCTCTTAGGCTGGCACGGCTGGTGCGCCTGTCACGGCTGCGTCCTGTGCTGGGGACGGCTGTGTCCTGTGTGAGCCCGTCTGTGTGATGGGTGAGTGGTTCTCCGGCGGTTCGTGGATCCCAGGCTCGCGTCCGGCCTATAGAGATGATGTCCGGGACTCACGTAGGTAAGCCGGGGCTGTGAGGATGGATCAGAGAGAGCGTTCCACGTGTGTGAGCGCGGCACTATGTGCGCGCGGGCTGCCATGGTCTTCAAATAAAGGGCATCCAGCAGTTTCAAATGGTAAATCTCAAATGTCAGTAATGATAGTCTTTGTGGTTGATGTGCAATAGCGTATATATTTTGTGGCAAGCTAGACGCGTTTCAATGTCACAGACATTTTCTTCAGTAGCTGCATGATATCTAATCTATAGGTTACGGTCTCGTTTTTTTATAGTCTCTAGATAGTGATGTCACATTCATCTCGGATAGGACAGAGGAAAAACATGGAAAGGAAAGCATGGAATAGGGAAGACATAGAAGATATAGAAAATGATGTAGAAGAATATGGAGGGGTAAAGATATTAGTATATTAATTTGTTTTTATGATCTCAGCATTAGTAGATTGGTTGATAAATGTGGAGACATATTTCAGTGATAGTATGTTGTATATTGTAGAATATAATTGGTAATGATGGTCACATATTTAAATGTGAATAATAGATGTGAATAAAAACTAATGTTGTGAAATATAAGCCAGATTTCATATATCTATACATGTATATATTGAGGTGTAAGATATAGATATGGTAAAAATAGAAAATATAGAAAATATGGTAAGTATAAATAAAAAAAGAATATATATTAACCTCTTAAGGACGCAGGGCGTATGGATACGCCCTGCATTCCGAGTCCTTAAGGACGCAGGGCGTATCCATACGCCCGTGGGAATTCCGGTCCCCACCGCTAGCCGGTTGGGGACCGGAGCCGGATGCCTGCTGAAATCGTTCAGCAGGCATCCCGGCATATCGCCCAGGGGGGTCATTATGCCCCCCTATGTCGGCGATCGCCGCAGATCGCTGGACAATTCAGTCCAGCGATCTGCGGCGATTCCGGGTCAATCGGGTCTCCAGTGACCCGGTGACCCGGAATTACTGGCTGTTCGGGGCCGTCTCTGACGGCCCCGAACAGCCAGAGCCTGCAGGGGTGAGGTGGCACTGGTGCCACCTCACGATCGCCCTGATTCGTCGGCCGGATTACCGGCCGAACAATCAGGGCACCTGCTGCGGGCATCACTCCCGCACCCGCTCCGCCCCTCTTCGGGAGGACGTGAACGGGTGCGGGAAGACGACCCCGGGTGCTGGGGACCCCGATCCCCGGCGTCCATGTTCGGATCGGGGCCCCAGGAGCGACGGCGGCGGCGAGGGACAGCCTGCGATGGAGCAGCAGCAGGAGGTGA
Organism: Hyla sarda; assembly: GCF_029499605.1. NCBI lineage: Eukaryota > Metazoa > Chordata > Amphibia > Anura > Hylidae > Hyla > Hyla sarda. The sequence continues at coordinate 558,616,242 of NC_079189.1, read as the reverse complement.
GTTACAGCCTCCTGCTGTTGCTTAGCAACAGCTCCCAGCATGCAAAAAGGGCATGCTGGGAGCTGTAGTTATGCAACAGCAGGAGGCAGACCACCACAACTCCCAGCATTCCTTATGGGCATGCTGGGACTTATGGTTTTGCAACAGCTGGAGGCACATTTTTTCTATGGAAAAGTGTACCTTCAGCTGTTGTATAACTACAACTCCCAGCTTGCACAAACAGCTAAAGTGCATGCTGGGAGTTGTAGTGATGCATCTGCTGGTTGCATAACTACTACTCCCAGCATGCCCGTTGGCTGTCGGTGACTGCTGAGAGTTGTAGTTTTGCAACAGCTGAAGGCACACTGGTTGTGAAACTTAGAGTTATTTTTTTACCTAACTCAGTGTTTCACGACCGGTGTGCCTCCAGCTGTTGCAAACTACAACTCCCAGCAGTCACCTTACACCATGCACCGTACATGCTGGGAGTTGTAGTTTTGCAACAGCTGGAGGCACACTGGTTTTGAAACACTGAGTAAGGTCACAAACTCCGTGATACATAACCAGTGTGCCTACAGCTGTTGCAAAACTAAAACTCTCAGCATGTACAGTCTGTCAGCGCATGCTGGGAGTTGTAGTTTTGCAACAGCTGGATGTCCCCCCCAATGTGAATGTACAGGGTACACTCACATGGGCGCAGGCTTACAGTAAGTATCGGGCTGCAAGTTTGAGCTGCAGCAAATTTTCTGCAACAGCTCAAACTGCCAGCGAGAAACTACTGTGAACCCCCGCCCGTGCGACTGTACCCTAAAAACACTACACTACACTAACAAAAAATAAAAAGTAAAAAACACTACATATACACATACCCCTATACAACCCCCCTCCCCTCCCCAATAAAAATGAAAAACGTCTGGTACGCCACTGTTTCCAAAACGGAGCCTCGAGCTGTTGCAAAACAACAACTCCCAGTATTGTCGGACAGCCGTTGACTGTCCAGGCATGCTGGGAGTTTTGCAACAGCTGGAGGCACCCTGTTTGGGAATCACTGGCGTATAATACCCCTATGTCCACCCCTATGCAATCCCTAATTTAGGCCTCAAATGCGCATGGCGCTCTCACTTTGGAGCCCTGTCGTATTTCAAGGCAACAGTTAAGGGTCACATATGTGGTATTGCCGTACTCGGGAGAAATTGGGCTTCAAATTTTGGGGGGTATTTTCTGTTTTTACCCTTTATAAAAATTTAAAGTTTTTGGGAAAAGAAGCATTTTAGGTAAACATTTTTTTAATTTTTTTTACATATGCAATAGTCGTTAAACGCCTGTGGGGTATTAAGGTTCACTTAACCCCTTGTTACATTCCCCGAGGGCTCTAGTTTCCAAAATGGTATGCCATGTGGGTTTTTTTTGTGGTCCTGGCACCATAGGGGCTTCCTAAATGCGGCATGCCCCCAGAGCAAAATTTGCTTTCAAAAAGCCAAATGTGACTCCTTCTCTTCTGAGACCTGTAGTGCGCTAACAGAGCACTTTTCACCCCCATATGGGGTATTTTCTGAATCGGGGGAAATTGGGCTTCAAATTTTGGGGGGTATTTTCTGCTATTACCCTTTTTAAAAATGTAAAACTTTAGGGAAATCAAGCATTTTAGGTAAAAATTTTTTTTTTTTTTTTACATATGCAAAAGTCGTGAATCACCTGTGGGGTATTAAGGTTCACATTACCCCTTGTTACGTTTCCCGAGGGGTCTAGTTTCCAAAATGGTATGCCATGTGGGGTTTTTTGCTGTTCTGGCACCATAGGGGCTTCCTAAAGGTGACATGCCCCCCAAAAACCATTTGACGCTCCTTCCCTTCTGAGCCCTCTACTGCGCCCGCCGAACACTTTACATAGACATATGAGGTATGTGCTTACTCGAGAGAAATTGGGTTTCAAATACAAGTAAAAATTTTCTCCTTTTTACCCCTTGCAAAAATTCAAAAATTGGGTCTACAAGAACATGCGAGTGTAAAAAATGAAGATTGTGAATTTTCTCCTTCACTTTGCTGCTATTCCTGTGAAACCCGTAAAGGGTTAAAACGCTTACTGAATGTAATTTTGAATACTTTCGGGGGTGCAGTTTTTATAATGGGGTCATTTATGGGGTATTTCTAATATGAAGACCCTTCAAATCCACTTCAAACCTGAACTGGTCCCTGAAAAAAAGCGAGTTTCAAAACTTTGTGAAAAATTGGAAAATTGCTGCGGAACTTTGAAGCCCTCTGGTGTCTTCCAAAAAGTAAAAACTCATCAATTTTATGATGCAAATATAAAGTAGACATATTGTATATGTGAATAAAAAAAAAATTTGGAATATCCATTTTCCTTACAAGCAGAGAGCTTCAAAGTTAGAAAAATGCAAAATTTTCAAATTTTTCATCAAATTTTGGGATTTTTCACCAAGAAAGGATGCAAGTTACCAAAAAATTTTACCACTACGTTAAAGTAGAATATGTCACGAAAAAACAATCTCGGAATCAGAATGATAACTAAAAGCATTCCAGAGTTATTAATGTTTAAAGTGACAGTGGTCAGAATTGCAAAAAATGGCAATTTTCCTTAAGTCCTTAAGGTGAAAAAGGGCTCAGTCCTTAAGGGGTTAAAAAAAAAGAATATATAAAAAATGAAATATGATAGTGTATCTGTACAAATATATCAATTTTCGTATACAGATTTTGTATAGTAATTTATATAATTAGATGCATATGTTTATGTGAAAAATGGATCTACTATGAAAGTGAAAATATGAAAGAAAAAATATGGATAGGTATATATGTATATACACAAATGGTCAAATACATAAACACAAGTGTGAGGGTATAATAATGTATAAAAATAATATAAAATGATAGTATAAACATGTCAGTATAGAAAAATGACAGTATAAAAATCGGTATAAAAAACAGTATAATAAACAGTATAAAGCAGGCCAAGGGGTGTCTGATGTCTTGCGATATCTTTAGGTTCTTGATTCTTATTCTTATTCCATATTCTATATTCTATATCTTCATCTACTTTTCTCTTATCTTTTCCCAAACCCCTAATTTCTATTAATACCATTTTTATCCATTATATTTACATATCAGTATACATAGAAAAATGAATATTTGGACACATTTAGAAACCAAAAAGAGGTTGATTGATGAATTTCAATGTTCTGAAAATGATCTTGCTCCTGATCCCTCACAGCCCTCCAGTAACACTGGACACAGCTTGACAATACCACAGATTTTCAGAAAATTAGAAGACATTCTCTGTAAACGTCTCAAACAACAGTGGGAGGTAAAAAGCCTACAGCAATATCTAAATTTGGGTCTCACACCTAAAGGCCTTACAATATTCAAAAGTGCTGCAGGAGACCTCCAAAACATAGATTAAAGAAACACAGAAACATTACTTAAAGAACAATCTGTGAGTATTGTCAAGCTTGTGATTGAGAGAAGGTAGGAACTCGTCAGGGAGCTAGATAGCGAGATTGATCAAATGAAAACCATTATAGAGACCTATACCATTAATGAGGAATACTAAAAGTATGAGGACCTCACTATGAAAAGATTAGATATTTTAGAAAAATAAATCACCCAAAAAAAATAAAAATAAAATAACATGGCAAATTATGAAAAATGTATGTCCAAATAAAACAGAAGAACCCAATAAAACACAACCTGATAAATCACAACCAAACCAAATAGACCAAAATCAACCAATATACAATTTACCAATACAAAATAGATTTACCCCACTATATAAAAATAATGATAATTTTTCCTCAGGACACCATTTTTTAGGACCTCCAAGAGGGAGACAACCCTACAAATCTCCAAACTATTATCCCAAACCCGACTATCATCACCACAACCAACACAACCCACAACCCAAATACAATAAAGAATGTAGAAGACAAATGTCAGACACCCAGACATATACAAAACTGAAACTGGATCCTACTAATGAATTTAGCCAAGAATTAAAAACATTATGCGATGCCGCATTTCAATCAGATATCTTATCTGAAAAATAATACAATTTAATCTTGAGGACACAGGAAAGACTTCCAGTCTTTTACTGTGTCCCCTAGATACACAAAGACCCTGTAGACCCCCCCAGGCCGCCCGATAGTATCTGGAATTAATTCACTTACTTCCAACTTGTCTCACTTGATAGATCTCTTGCTCCAACCACATGTCCAAACCATAACATCATACCTAAAAGACACAACACAAGCAATACAAATACTTAAAAATACTAAATGGGAATCCAATTATATTTTAGCCTCATTAGATGTAAGCTCTCTCTATACCATCATAAGACATGAAGATGGCCTAAGCGCCGTCCAACAATTTTTAAATAAAGGCGATGTCCCACCAGAACAAAATCGATTTTATCTTACAAGCTATACAATACATTTTAAGCCACAACTACTTTTATTACGAAAAACGATTTTTATTTGCAAGCTACGGGCACCGCCATGGGTACGATGTTCGCGCCCAGTTATGCAAATCTATTTATGGCAGCCTGGGAAGAACAATATATCTCCCCCAGGATGGACGCGGACCTCGTACTATGGCGACGCTACATAGATGACATTTTTTTTTGGAAGGGCCCTATGAATCTGTTGGAGAATTTTATCCAGGAGCTAAATACAAACAATCTAAATCAAAATTTTACTCCACACATCAGTACAGGTACACTTGAGTTATTAGATCTTTTAATTACAATCGATCCACCTAAACTAATCTGCAGCACAAGCCAGTGGCGAAAAACTGTTTTATACTTTTTAACAGTTGTCATTTGCCTAGATGGCTTTTAAATGTTCCCACTGGCCAGTATCGCAGACTGAAAAGAAACTCCACCCTCAATACTAAATTTGAGGAAGAAGAAAAAAAATTCCTGGATAGAAATTATCCAAAAAAGATTTTAGATGAGTCTTTTAACAAAATATGCACTTTAGATAGATCGTCATTTTTTATTCCAAAACCAACAGATACACTACCTCAAAATGAAGAGCCCAAATTAGTAATACCATTCAACAAGGATTACAAAAAAAATAGAAACAATAATAAAAAATAACTGGCATTTCTTAAAAAATGACAAACTAATTGGTCGGGACATTCCTCTACACCCACCTATCGTATACAAGAAAGCTCCCAATTTAGGTATTCAAGTTGCCCCCACTATCAAAAAATTATGCACTAACAATAAAAAAAACTACATGGCTACAAACAAATGGTTTTTTTTAGATGTGGATTTTGTTCAGCATGTAAAATTACAAAATTCCCAAAAAAGATCACAGAAATATCATCAACGACGAACAAATATACACATCATATAACTGAATGCCTTACCTGCCACACCAAAGGAGTTTACTTGATCCAATGTACATGCGGCAAACAATACATAGGAAGAACAAAGAGACAATTAAAAATATGTATATCTGAACACATATACAACATCAAAAAAGGAATAAAAACACACCCCTTATCTTTACATTTTATTGAGCACCATAAACAAAACCCATCAGAACAATTTTTTGTAGCCATCGAGAATATAAAGAAATGCTGGCGAGGAGGTTATTACATAACCAAAATGTCAAAAGCGGAATCGAGAAAGATTTTTGAATTTGACACCATCGCACCAAAAGGACTTAATTCAGAATTGGAAATCTTCGGATTTCTGTAAAAATAAAATTACCAAAACTTGTGGTATGGCTCTTCCCCACGATCTGTCATTGGCTGGCCGCGTAACGACCCGCTGACGGTTCCTGAGGTGTAGCATGCCCAAGTTCATAATCAATCAAGAACCTCAAGATATCTCAAGACATCAGACACCCCTTGGCCTGCTTTATACTGTTTATTATACTGTTTTTTTATACTGTCATTTTTCTATACTGACATGTTTATACTATCATTTTATATTATTTTTATACATTATTATACCATCACACTTGTGTTTATGTATTTGACCATTTATGTGTATATACATATATATACATATCCGTATTTTTTCATATTTTTTCTTTTTTCATATTTTCACTTTCATAGTAGATCCATTTTTCACATAAACATATGCATCTAATTATATAAATTACTATACAAAATCTGTATAAGAAAATTGATATATTTGTACAGATACACTATCATATTTCATTTTTTATATATTTTTTTATATATTCTTTTTTTATTTATATTTACCATATTTTCTATATTTTATATTTTTACCATATCTATATCTTACACCTCAATATATACATGTATAGATATATGAAATCTGGCTTATATTTCACAACATTAGTTTTTATTCACATCTATTATTCACATTTAAATATGTGACCATCATTACCAATTATATTCTACAATATACAACATACTATCACTGAAATATGTCTCCACATTTATCAACCAATCTACTAATGCTGAGATCATAAAAACAAATTAATATACTAATATCTTTACCCCTCCATATTCTTCTACATCATTTTCTATATCTTCTATGTCTTCCCTATTCCATGCTTTCCTTTCCATGTTTTTCCTCTGTCCTATCTGAGATGAAGGTGACATCACTATCTAGAGACTATAAAAAAACGAGACCGTAACCTATAGATTAGATATCATACAGCTACCGAAGAAAATGTCTGTGACATTGAAACGCGTCTAGCTTGCCACAAAATATATACGTTATTGCACATCAACCACAAAGATTATCTTAACTGCCATTTGAGATTCACCATTTGAAACTGCTGGATGCCCTTTATTTGAAGACCATGGCAGCCCGCGCGCACATAGTGCCGCGTTCACACACGTGGAACGCTCTCTCTGATCCATCCTCACAGCCCCGGCTTACCTACGTGAGTCCCGGACATCATCTCTATAGGCCGGACGCTTGCTGTGCCAGCCTGGGATCCACGAACCGCCGGAGAACCACTCACCCATCACACAGACGGGCTCACACAGGACACAGCCGTCCCCAGCACAGGACGCAGCCGTGACAGGCGCACCAGCCGTGCCAGCCTAAGAGAAGTATATCCTGCGGAGGGTGAGTGGTGCTGTGCACAGTTTTTCATTAAAAGCGTTACATAGACAGCACGCTTCCAAGACATCCCAGCATCTACTACTACTATTATTACGCTTCCAAGACATCCCAGCATCTACTAGTATTATCATCACTATTGGCACTATACCACCAATGAACTATACCTATGAACTGTATCTATAAACTACATGGGAAGTATACAAAAGTATACAATCATACGAACTGTACCATCTGTGGATCCAATGCTATATATACACTGAATGGACTAAGTGCAATAAGCGAGTGAGATAGAGAACTTTTTACTTCTTTCTTTTTATATATTGATATTTTATTAATATTTTTAATACATTTCAATACCATTCTTTATTCTATTGTTATTAACCAGTATTTCCGTTCACCCCACACAAGGGCCCTGCTAAAGGTGACGACATACATTAATTGTATAAATTAATAAACTTTACATTCATCTATACTATCTGTTCTACTATTCATTCTCCACTTTACTTCCACCCTACATCTGCAGTACTTTAGAGGACTGGTACCTATAAATATTTTCGATTTATATTACATATACTTTGTAAGGAAAATGGGAATTCCCAAAAAATTATATATTGATTCACAAATACAACATGTCTCCTTTATGTTGGCATCATAAAATTGACATGTTTTTACTTCTTGAAGACATTAGAGGTCTTCAAAGTTTAGCAGCAATTTTCAAGATTTAAGAAAATTTCAAAATCTGAAATTTTCTGGGACTACCATATATACTCGAGTATAAGCCGAGTTTTTCAGCACGATTTTTCGTGCTGAAAACACCCCCCTCGGCTTATACTCGAGTGAACTCTCCACCCGCAGTGGTCTTCAACCTGCGGACCTCCAGAGGTTTCAAAACTACAACTCCCAGCAAGCCCGGGCAGCCATCGGCTGTCCGGGCTTGCTGGGAGTTGTAGTTTTGAAACCTCCGGAGGTCCGCAGGTTGAAGACCACTGCAGCCTTGGACATCATCCAGCCCCCTCTCACCCCCCTTTAGTTCTGTACAGTACTCACCTCCGCTCGGCGCTGGTCCGGTGCTGCAGGACTGTCCGTAGAGGAGGTGGTCCGGTGGGATAGTGGTTCCGGGCTGCTATCTTCACCGGGGAGGCCTCTTCTAAGCGCTTTGGGCCCGGCCCCAGAATAGTCACGTTGCCTTGACAACGACGCAGAGGTACGTTCATTGCCAACGTACTTCTGCGTCATTGTCAAGGCAACGCCTCTATTCCGGGCCCGCAGCGCGGAGAAGAGGCCTCCCCGGTGAAGATAGCAGCCCGTAACCACTATCCCACCGGACGACCTCCTCTCCGGACAGTCCTGCAGCACCGGACCAGCGCCAAGCGGAGGCGAGTACTGTACAGAACTAAAGGGGGGTAAGAGGGGGCTGGATGATGTCGAAGGCCGCAGTGGTCTTGTACCTGCGGACCTCCGGAGGTTTCAAAACTACAACTCCCAGCAAGCCCGGACAGCCGATGGCTGCCCGGGCTTGCTGGGAGTTGTAGTTTTGAAACCTCTGGAGGTCCGCAGGTTGAAGACCACTGAGGGCGGATGATGAGAAGAGGATGATGAAGGGGGGGGGTGTGGGATGATGACAAGAGGATGATGAAGGGGGGGTGTGGGATGATGAAGGGGGGTGGGGATGATGACAAGGGGATGATGAAGGGGGGGTGTGGGATGATTACAAGGGGATGATGAAGGAGGGTGGGGATGATGACAAGGGAATGATAAAGGGGGGATGTGTGGGATGATGATAAGGGGATGATGACAGGTGATGATGATGAGGGTCTGGATGATGACAGGCGGTGATGATGATGAGGATGTTAATGACGGGTCTGGATGATGACAGGGGGGGATGATGTATTTCCCACCCTAGGCTTATACTCGAGTCAATAACTTTTCCTGGGATTTTGGGTTGAAATTAGGGGTCTCGGCTTATACTCGGGTCGGTTTATACTCGAGTATATACGGTAGTTCAGTTTTGAAGCAAATTTGAGGGCCTTTAAGATATAAATACCCCATAAATTAACCCATTATGAAAACCTAACACCTCAAAGTATTCAGAATGAAATGCAGTAAGTTTGTTAACCCTTTAGGTGTTTCATAGGAATATCTGTAAAGTGGAGGAGAAAACTCAAAATCTAAATTTTTAACACTAACATGTTATTGTAGCCCCATTTTTTTCATTTTTACAATTGGTAACAAAAGAAAAATCTCCACAAAATGTGTAACCCCATTTCTTGTAAGTATGGAAATACCTCATATGAGGATGTAAAATGCTCTGCTGGCGAACTACAGGTCTCAGGAGGGAAGGAGCAAAATTTGGCTGAAATGGTTTTTGGGGGGCATGTCACATTTAGGAAGCCCCCATGATGCCAAAACAGTGGGAAGCCCCAACATGGCACTCCCCTCAAGGAATATAACAAGGGGTACAGTGAGCCTTAACTCCCCACAGGTGTTTCACAACATTTCGTTAAAGTTTGAGGTTTAAATGAAAAATGTGTTTTTTTACACTAAATTGCTGCTGTTACCCCAAATTTAGCATTTTTAATTGGGGTAGTAGGAGAAAAATTACTCCAAATTTTGTAGCCCCATTGCTCTCGAATAAGGACATACCCCATATGAGGATATAAAATGCTCTGCTGGTGAACTACAGGTCTCAGAAGGGAGGGAACAAAATTTGGCTTTTAGAGAGAATTTTGCTGAAATGGTTTTTGGGGGGCATGTCGCATTTAGGAAGCCCCCATGGTGCCAAAACAGTGGGAACCCCCAACATGGCACTCCATTTTGGAAACTACACCCCTCAAGGAATGTAACAAGGGGTACAGTGAGCCTTAAAGGACATCTGCAGCGGTACAAACACTGTACTAACACTTATCCCCTATCCTTATTACTGATCTGAGGAAGGGAGGGAGCCTCTTGAAACGCGTCATCCCCCCATTTTTTGTTTTCTTTTATGTTTTGCAATAAAATGGTCCTGCTGAGGACTCTTTGAACCACACTTTGGTCCACGTGCATCTCTACTGGAAGCCTGCAGCGCCAATCTATGAGGGTTATTTTCGTCTCACTTATCTGTTATATCAGGATAGTAGCATCTATTCCTGCAACCCAGATGGCTGAATCGGCAGATCCAGACGTTGAGTATCCCATTATCACTGGGGTGATAGGCCTATTTATCCTTAATACAAGGTGAGCAGCCATCTATATGGTTTGTTTGAGTCCTATATTGGACTCCTGTTTTCTTCTACTGAGGGTAATACACTAGGCGCCGGTACCGGTCATTTTTTTTTCTTTCCAAACAGATCAAAGTATTCATCTAGGGGTGTAATGAGAATTTTTTTTAGTTTTGTTAGGGGTTTAGCAAGGTGGTGAAAATATAAAACTATACCGGGCAAAGTATTCAACTAGGGGGTGTGACGACTCGCTCTTGCAGTGAGTTGCGGTTAGAAGTATAGAGGTATGGAGACTGATATTCAGATCAATGCTCCTCACACAGCTTCTCCTCGCTGTGTCAGCTGCGAAAAGACAATCCCCCTCACCTGTTGAGGGAGCCTAGCTTTAAGGCCAAGAAAAGCCGGCCTGGATTGTGGGGAATGACCCCCACCCTACACTTAGTCATTCCCAGTAAAGCCATCCCATGTTGGCCTTCCAGCCACACTACAAACACAGCATCAGGCTGCAGCACAGATACCAGAACAAATATTCGGCTTTACTTCACCAAGGACAGGATCCTTGGTGACACATAGCATCCATCAATCACCATCCCTTTTACCTTCTCACAGGGTATAATGAGAATGTTTTTTAGATTTGTTAGGGGTTTAGAAAGATGGTGAAAATTAAAAAAAATACATCGGCCAAAGTATTTATCTAGGGGTATAATATGAATTTTTAGTTTTGTTAGGGATTTGCCAATTAGATTTTTGGAAATAAAATGTAATGGAGAAAAAGGGGAAATTACTGAATTGTTCACTAATGAGTAATAATGTAATGTAATTTCAAGGGTGTGTTTAGGTTTATCCAAAGTAACTGTAAAAATAATTAAAGGGGACAAATTCAGAAATCAAAAGACGTCTGATAAATTTTGAAACAGTCTTCAATGCACAGACCGGGCTTGTGGGGACATGTCTCGCAGTGGTGTATGGTGAGTTTTCTAATGCCACATTTGGAGCATACCCGACACCTCTTCTGTAGCCTACTCCCCGATTCTTTACAGGGAACTACCCCAGGAAAATGTTGCCCTGGTACTATTCTGTTCTCGGATCCTGTGGCGCTGCTTCCCTCCCCTTTCATATCCCCAAACAGAAAGGCCTTTATAACATTTTCCTGAAATTGCAGGAATGTTGCTGTATTTCCTGCAGGTTTGTACAGCACAAATGCATTGTACAGGGCAATTTGGAGGAGGTGCAGTGCCAATTTCTTATACCAGGCCCGGGTTTTGCGAAGGGCAGTGTACGCATGCAAGACCTGATCAGACAGATCCACCCCTCCCATGAACTTCTTATAGTCCTGGATACACACAGGTTTTAGGGCTCTATCTGTGGTACCACGGACTTGGACAGGGGTGGATCTGTCTGGGTGTATGGTGGTAAGTACAAGGACATCACGCTAGTCCCTGTACTTGACAAGCATCATGTTGTCCATGTACACAGCCTTGCTTTCCCCCTTGTTCAATTTTTGCCATACAAAATTTTTGGGAAGATCTCTTTGGTTTCGCCTAATGGTACCACAGGCCAGAGTACCCTTGGAAAACAGGCACTGAAGTAGTGGGACACTAGTATAAAAATTGTCAAGGTAGATGTTATATCCTTGATCTAGCAGGGGGTGAACTAGATCCCATACAATTTTTCCCGTTGTTTTTAGTACGGGGGGGGGGACACTCTGGGGGCTCTAATGTTGAGTCTTTTCCCTCATAGATTGTAAATTTGTGCGTGTAGCCTGTTGCACTTTCGCACAATTTATAACGTTTTACCCCATACCTGGACCGTTTGTTAGGCAGGTATTGCCTAAAGTGCAACCTTCCCTTGTAGTGCACAAGAGACTCATCCACTGCAATTCCTTTTTCAGGGGTGTACACTTCTGCAAAGTTTTGGTTTAAATAGTTGACAAGGGGCCAAATTTTATATATGCGATCAAAATTTGGATCACTCTGGGGTGGGCAATTTTCATTATTAGCATAATGTAAGAATTTGTGGAGGACTTCAAACCGAGTCCTTGGCATGACTGCATGGTACAAGGGAGTATGGTAAATCATATCATTGCTCCAATAAAATCGAATTGTTGGCGTTTTAATTATGCCCATATTTAGAGAAAGGGCAAAACATTTTTTTACTCCAGTGGATTGGTTGGCGTCCACTGGTAAGGCCTGGCATGATATGCCTGTGGAAGGGCTGCAATAAACTGCTCGCCATACCTGTTGGTTTCTTCCACAATCAGGCTAATCAACTCTTCTGAAAAGAAGGACTGAAAAAAAATCAGCTTCTTTTAATCCCGTGGTGTTAACACGAGTGCCCGCAGTGGCCACAAATTCAGGCAAATTGGGTATAAAGCCAGAAGCTGGAGCCCACTCAGAGATGGTACTAGGACCTTGGTCAGTACTGGTACTAGGACCTGGCTCAGTACTATGCCTAGGACAGTGGCGGGGAGGTTCCTCATCAGAATCGGTAGAGAATGAGGAAGAAGAAGAGGGCAAATAAAGCAACTCTTCACCACTGTCTGAACCTGAGGAAGATGCCAAGAAGGCATATGCCTCCTCAGTGTTGTACGTGCGACGCCTTGACATTTTCAGAAGACACTTTTAGTTTAGATAAAACAGTGGCAATGTGTCTATGATGTACCAACACTAGTACTATATAATTTTTTGTATTTTTATAATTTTTTTTATTTTTATTTTTTTAACGGAAAAAAGATGGATGTAGCTGCGGTACAAACAACAACATAGTGGTGAACTGTCACCACTGTCCTGAACAGATCTCTAGAACTAACCTGGCGGTGAGACCAGTATAGAAAAAAAAATAGCAAACTGTCACTATTATCACAAATCAGTGAAGGACTAGGTAAAAATGTAAAAAGGTAGTATGGAGGTGTACGAGGTGGTGATGGGATGAAAGGGTGACAGACTTAGATTTCTTTACTGTAGCCTACAGCAGCTGGTGAATGAATGAATGGAATGAATGAATGGGAGGAAGTGCTTCACTGCAGCCTCGCTACAGCACTAGGGATGGAGGGATGGAAGGATGGATGGCAGACAGCAGCAGGGGTAAGGGGCACCACAGCTCTTTTTTGTAATGTTTTCTTTAGCTTTTATAAACTATCTTCTTTCTTCTGCTACACTAAATCTGGCAACTGAATGAATGAATGGAATGAATGAATAGAAGTGCTTCACTGCAGCCTCACTACAGCACTAGGGATGGAGGGATGAATGTATGGAGGGATGAATGGAGGAATGGAGGACAGCAGCAGGGGTAAGAGGCACCACAACTCTTTTTTAGAATTTGTTCTTTAGCTTTTATAAAAGCTGAGAGTCACACTCACTATAGCTCTTCACTGTAGCCTGTCAGATCCACAGGCTACAGTACTAGGGACAGGTGGACGGAGCAGCAGCAGGGGTAAGGGGCACCACAAATCTTTTTTTGGAACTTGTTCTTTAGCTTTTATAAAAGCTGAGAGTCACACTCAATATAACTCTTCACTGTAGCCTATCAGATCCACAGGCTACAGCTACAGGGACAGGTGGACGGAGCAGCAGCAGGGGTAAGGGGCACAGCTCTTTCACTTTTATGATTTCAGAAGCTTTTAAAAAAGCTATTTTTACACGGTTTCTTCTCTCTTCCTTCTCTGTAACGTTAACACCGGCTCCGATCGCTACACAGACAGAAGTGAGAGCTTCGGAGCCGGCGTTACCGTTACAAAGTAGCTAAAACACTGTGATTGGTCCTCAGGGACCAATCACAGAGCTCCCTGCTCCTAGACAGTCTGTGGTGCAACGTGGCTTTGGTGGATGAAGCGAGACATGATGGGGAGCGGAGCACGGCACTTTAGAATGGGTAAGCCCTAATTAGCACCTTATGCACTGACATTTTTTTATTGTGAGTAACTATTGCACTTTTATCCAGCTGTTAGTTACACACTGGGAGGCTTTTTTCCGGAGGGATTATTCACCCAGCCGGGGTCCCCAGTGTCTACATAGGACAAATTTCTTATTGTGCAGGTGCATTGTATACAACTCCTACAGAGTTGTTCCCAGATTATTACAATAGTGTCCGTGTCTCCGTACTGTTGCTCGGCCTATGTTTTTGCGGTCCTTATTCATTCCAGCTTTATTTTGGTCTTATGTTGTTATATTTTATTGATTCAATAAAGATATTGCATTTATTCAAGCTGTATTTTGGTTACTCTTTCCTTTGTGTGTGGTTGTTTAGTATTTTGAGTATTCCGCTATAATGTTAGGATCATATGTAGACACAATGTAGCCATGACGGCAGGCAGTACAGTAAGGTGTCAGTTCAGATTATTTTTGTATGCAGTATTAATGATGTCCCAGATGTGCTCAATCGGATTCAGGTCTAGGGAACGGGCGGGCCAGTAGATAGCATCAATGCCTTCCTCTTGCCGGAACTGCTGACACACTCCAGTCACATGAGGTCTTGCTTTGTATTGCATTAGGAGGAACCCAGGGCCAACCGCACCAGCATATGGTCTCACAATGGGTCAGAGGATCTCATTTCGGTACCTAATGGCAGTCAGGCTACCTCTGGCAAGCACATGGAGGGCTGTGTGGCCCCCCAAAGAAATGCCATCCCACACCATTACTGACCCACCACCAAACCCGTCATGCTGGAGGATGTTGCAGGCAGCAGAACGTTCTCTGCGGTGTCTCCAGACTCTGTCACGTCTGTCACATGTCCTCAGTGTGAATCTGCTTTCATCTGTGAAGAGCACAGGGTGCCAGTACTGAATTTGCCAATCTTGGTGTTCTCTGGCAAATGCCAAACATCCTGCACGGTGTTGGGCTGTAAGCACAACCCCCACCTGTGGACGTCAGGCCCTCATACCACCCTCATGGAGTCTGTTTTTGTCCGTTTGAGTAGACACATGCACATTTGTGGCCTGCTGGAGGTCATTTTGCAGGACTCTGGCAATGCTCCTCTTTGCACAAAGGCGGAGGTACCAGTCCTGCTGCTGGGTTGTTGACCTCCTACAGACTCCTCCACGTCTCCTGGTAGCGCCTCCATGCTCTGGACACTATGCTGACAGACATAGCAACCCTTCTTGCCTCAGCTCGCATTGATGTGCCATCCTGGATGAGCTGCACTACCTGAACCACTTGTGTGGGTTGTAGACTCTGTCTCATACTACCACTAGAGTGAATGCACCTCCAGCATTCAAAAGTGACCAAAACATCAGCCAGGAAGCATAGGAACTATGAAGTGGTCTGTAGTCACCACGTGCAGAACCACTCCTTTATTGGGGGTGTCTTGCTAATTACCTATAATTTCCACCTGTTGTCTGTTCCATTTGCACAACAGCATGTGAAATTGATTGTCAATCAGTGTTGCTTCCTGAGTGGACAGTGTGATTTCACAGAAGTGTCATTGACTTGGAGTTACATCGTGTTGTTTAAGTGCTCCCTTTATTTTTTTGAGCTGTGTGTATATCTATTAGTGTTGCTCACGATTATTCGTATTTCGAATATTCGCAGCGAATATAGTATATTCGCAAATTCGCGAATATTACAAATTTCACGCAAAAAATTTGCTATTACGAATATTCGTCTTTTTTTCAAACTGTTTTAAAAACTGAGCACATTGTAGGGATCTCCTCGACTGATAAATGCAATGCTTGTATCATTAAAGACCCAGGGGTGAGACTGTGAGGCGAAAGGTTTATACAATGCGAATATTCTTTGAAATTCCACCCTACTCAGTGGCGTTGCTAGGGTTGGTGTCACCCGGTGCGGTAGAAAATGGTGTCACCCCCATACCTACCCCCTCCCCCCAGTAAGTTTTTAGCCTGTTGTGACAGACACCACTGTTGTAGCGCATTGTGAGAAATTCCAGTATAATAATCAGATATACCAGTTGCCACAGAATAGGAAAGTGTTAAGGAAGTTTTCACCATTTAAATATACAGCTCCCAGAATTACTTAAAGGGGTACTCCACTGGAAAACATTTACTTTTATATCAACTGGTGCCAGAAAGTTAAACAGATTTTTAAATTACTTCTATTTAAAATATTAATCCTTACAGTACTTATCAGCTGCTGTATGCTCCACAGGAAGTTGTGTAGTTCTTTCCAGTCTGACCACAGTGCTATTTGCTGACACCTCTGTCCATGTCAGGAACTGTCCAGAGCAGGATAGGTTTGCTATGGGGATTTGCTCCTACTATGGACAGTTCTTGACATGGACAAAGGTGTCAGCACAGAGCACTGTGGTCAGACAGAAAATAAATTAAAAAAGAAAAGAACTTCCTGTGAATCACTTATACAGCAGCTAATAAGTACTGGAAGGATTAAGATTTTTAAATAGAAGTAATTTACAAATCTGTTTAACTTTGTAGCACCAATTGATAAAAAAAAAATGTTTTCCAGTAGAGTACCCCTTTATGCAGTGGTGAGGTTATGCTGGGAGTTGTCGTTTCACTCACCATAACTGTAGAACTTACAAGTGACTACAGCTCTGATAGGACATAGAGAGGAGAATGTACAATGATATCAGTGACTACAGGTGACGTCTTCTCTATAGTGAGGAGAATACACAATGATATCAGTGTCTACAGGTGACGTCTTCTCTATAGTGAGGGGAATACACAATGATATCAGTGATTACAGATGACGTCTTCTCTATAGTGAGGAGAATACACAATGATATCAGTGACTACAGGTGACGTCTTCTCTATAGTGAGGAGAATACACAATGATATCAGTGACTACAGGTGACGTCTTCTCTATAGTGAGGAGAATACACAATGATATCAGTGACTACTGGTGACATCTTCTCTATAGTGAGGAGAATACACAATGATATCAGTGATTACAGGTGACGTCTTCTCTATAGTGAGGAGAATACACAATGATATCAGTGACTACAGGTGATGTCTTCTCTATAGTGAGGAGAATACACAATGATATCAGTGACTACAGGTGACGTCTTCTCTATAGTGAGGAGAATACACAATGATATCAGTGACTACAGGTGACGTCTTCTCTATAGTCTTCCCTTATCTAATTCAGATGGTACATACCGCCAGGACTTGTTCCAGCTAAAACTTCTGTCTGCAGAATGTGACGCCCAGACGTCTCCTCTCTATGTCAGCGCATTCTCATCCTCTATATGAAAACATTTATTATTATAAACCTGCCAGACACTGTATCGTCTAAATATAATACTACTATACACTATACTCTTTGATTATAAACCTTCCATACACCATACCCACTGAATATAATACTACCACACACTGTACATTCTGAATATAATACCAACATATACTGTACACTCTGAATATAAATCTGCCACATACTGTAACCCTGAATATAATACCGCCACACACTGTACCCTCTGAATATAATACTACCACCCACTGCGCCCTCTGAATATAATACTACCACCCACTGCGCCCTCTGAATATAATACTACCACAAACTGCGCCCCCTGAATATAAATCTGCCACATAGTGTACCCTCTGAATATAAATCTGCCACATACTGTACCCCTGAATATAAATCTGCCACATACTGTACCCCTGAATATAATACTACCACCCACTGCACCCTCTGAATATAATACTTAGAGATGAGCGAACTACAGTAAATTCGATTCGTCACGAACTTCTCGGCTCGGCAGTTGATGACTTTTCCTGCATAAATTAGTTCAGCTTTCAGGTGCTCCCGTGGGCTGGAAAAGGTGGATACAGTCCTAGGAGACTCTTTCCTAGGACTGTATCCACCTTTTCCAGCCCACCGGAGCACCGGAAAGCTGAACTAATTTACGCAGGATAAGTCATCAACTGCCGAGCTGAGAAGTTCGAGACAAATCGAATTTACTGTAAGTTCGCTCATCCCTAATAATACTACCACAAACTGCGCCCTCTGAATATAATACTACCACAAACTGCGCCCTATGAATATAATACTACCACAAACTGCACTCTCTGTATATAATACTACCACACACTGCGCCCTCTGAATATAATACTACCACAAACTGCGCCCTATGAATAACATTGCCATACAGTGCACCCTCTGAATATAATACCACAACCGCAGTAACACCCCTCAACATCCGTTAGCTGATGCTATTACCACGGGAGGGGGGGTATTGGTGGTGTTGCTAGTGGATAATGGGGGTGCTACTACTGGGGGGTGTTGCTGGAGGATGATGAGGGTGCTACTGGCCATCCCCCCTGGCAGTACCACCCCCATCATCCATCGGCAGGATCATCCTCCTGGCAGGAGCACCGCCATCATCCACCACCAGGATCTGCTGATGGAGGTGCTGCTGCTGGGGGGTGGGTGTTGCTGGTGGATGATGAGGGTGCTACTGCCAGGGCGGGAGCATTAGGTAGGCAGCAGTTCCCCCACATTAGGTAGGTAGCAGTTTCCCCACATTAGGTAGCATCTTTTCCCCACATTAGGCAGCATAGATTCCCCACATGTGGTACCAGTTCCCCCACATTAGGTAGGTACCATTTACCCCACATTAGGTAGCAATTTCCCCACATTAGGTAGCACAGATTCCCCACATTATGTAGCAGTTTCCCCACATTATGTAGCAGTTTCCCCACATTATGTAGCAGTTTCCCCACATTAGGTAGCATAGATTCCCCACATTTGGTAGCACAGATTACCCACATAAGGTAGCATAGACTCCCCACATAAGGTAGCATAGACTCCCCACATAAGGTAGCATAGACTCCCCACATTAGGTAGCATAGACTCCCCACATTAGGTAGCATAGACTCCCCACATTAGGTAGCATAGACTCCCCACATTAGGTAGCATAGACTCCGCACACTTGGTAGTAGTTTCCCCACATTAGGCCGCAGGTTCCCCACAATGGGTCAAAGTCTCCCCACATTAGATCGCCCCCCCCCCCCACCACACACACACATACACACAAAAAACACATACAAACACAGAGAGACACAAACACACACACAGTCAGATAGACACACACTCACAGACAGACACACACACAGTCACATACACACACAGTCACATACACACACAGTCACACACACACACAGTCACACACACACAGTCACACACACACACAGTCACACACACACAGTCACATACACACACACAGTCACATACACACAGTCACATACACACACACAGTCACACACACACAGTCACACACACAGTCACACACACACAGTCACATACACACACAGAGTCATACACACACACAGTCACACATACACAGTCACATACACACAGTCACATACACACACAGTCACATACACACACAGTCACACACACACAGTCACACACACACAGTCACATACACACACAGTCACATACACACACACACACACAGTCACATACACACACAGTCACATATACACACACAGTCACACACACACACACACACACACAGTCACATACACACACAGTCACATATACACACACAGTCACACACACACACACACACACACACAGAGTAACATACACACAGACAGAGAGACAGACACACACACTCACCCATCCAGCGCAGCGCTCCTTCTCACCTGGCGCCCTGCGAGTGACGTAACTGACGTCCTCCTGCGCGGCCATGCAGTGTGACGTCAGGCCGGCGCAGACGTGGGAGCGGAGGCCGGGCACAGTGCTTGTGACGGCGAGGGGATGTGATGACGGACGGGCGCACAGTGCAGGTGAAAGAGGGGGGGGGGTTGCTGACGGACGGAAGGGCGCACCGCACACACAGCGCGGGGCGGGGGGGGATGTGCTGACGGATGGGAGGCCGGTCGGGCACAGATGGGGGGTGTCTGTGTAGCGGGGGAGGGGTGGGTGCTGCGGAGCATCTTGGTGTCACCCCATTAGTTTGGTGTCACCCGGTGCGGGCCGCACCCCCCGCACCCGGGTCGCAACGCCACTGACCCTACTTATGCCTGTGAGCCAATGAGAGTTCTGCAAGCACAGTTGTCAGAGCTTAGCAACGTCCATAGCAACTAATAGAAACTTGCTGGCACGACCAGTATATAACATCACTCCCCACCAGCATTCCTTTGCAGATTCACATGGTGGTACACAGATAACACACTGATAACTCTCTGAGTACAGATAATGTAGTAGATGTGACCTGCAGTCCTATGTAACACCACAGATAACACACTGATAACTCTCTGAGTACAGATAATGTAGTAGATGTGACCTGCAGTCCTATGTAACACCACAGATAACACACTGATAACTCTCTGAGTACAGATAATGTAGTAGATGTGACCTGCAGTCCTATGTAACACCACAGATAACACACTGATAACTCTCTGAGTACAGATAATGTAGTAGATGTGACCTGCAGTCCTATGTAACACCACAGATAACACACTGATAACTCTCTGAGTACAGATAATGTAGTTGATGTGACCTGCAGTCCTATGTAACACCACAGATAACACACTGATAACTCTCTGAGTACAGATAATGTAGTTGATGTGACCTGCAGTCCTATGTAACACCACAGATAACACACTGATAACTCTCTGAGTACAGATAATGTAGTAGATGTGACCTGCAGTCCTATGTAACACCACAGATAACACACTGATAACTCTCTGAGTACAGATAATGTAGTAGATGTGACCTGCAGTCCTATGTAACACCACAGATAACACACTGATAACTCTCTGAGTACAGATAATGTAGTAGATGTGACCTGCAGTCCTATGTAACACCACAGATAACACACTGATAACTCTCTGAGTACAGATAATGTAGTTGATGGGACCTGCAGTCCTATGTAACACCACAGATAACACACTGATAACTCTCTGAGTACAGATAATGTAGTAGATGTGACCTGCAGTCCTATGTAACACCACAGATAACACACTGATAACTCTCTGAGTACAGATAATGTAGTTGATGTGACCTGCAGTCCTATGTAACACCACAGATAACACACTGATAACTCTCTGAGTACAGATAATGTAGTTGATGGGACCTGCAGTCCTATGTAACACCACAGATAACACACTGATAACTCTCTGAGTACAGATAATGTAGTAGATGTGACCTGCAGTCCTATGTAACACCACAGATAACACACTGATAACTCTCTGAGTACAGATAATGTAGTTGATGGGACCTGCAGTCCTATGTAACACCACAGATAACACACTGATAACTCTCTGAGTACAGATAATGTAGTAGATGTGACCTGCAGTCCTATGTAACACCACAGATAACACACTGATAACTCTCTGAGTACAGATAATGTAGTTGATGGGACCTGCAGTCCTATGTAACACCACAGATAACACACTGATAACTCCCTGAGTACAGATAATGTAGTAGATGTGACCTGCAGTCCTATGTAACACCACAGATAACACACTGATAACTCTCTGAGTACAGATAATGTAGTAGATGTGACCTGCAGTCCTATGTAACACCACAGATAACACACTGATAACTCTCTGAGTACAGATAATGTAGTAGATGGGACCTGCAGTCCTATGTAACACAACAGATAACACACTGATAACTCTCTGAGTACAGATAATGTAGTTGATGGGACCTGCAGTCCTATGTAACACCACAGATAACACACTG
Source organism: Hyla sarda (assembly GCF_029499605.1). NCBI lineage: Eukaryota > Metazoa > Chordata > Amphibia > Anura > Hylidae > Hyla > Hyla sarda. Next base: position 558,594,392 of record NC_079189.1, on the reverse strand, counting down.
ATAACTCTCTGAGTACAGATAATGTAGTAGATGTGACCTGCAGTCCTATGTAACACCCCAGATAACACAGTGATAACGCTCTGAGTACAGATAATGTAGTAGATGTGACCTGCAGTCCTATGTAACACCACAGATAACACACTGATAACTCTCTGAGTACAGATAATGTAGTTGATGGGACCTGCAGTCCTATGTAACACCACAGATAACACACTGATAACTCTCTGAATACAGATAATGTAGTTGATGGGACCTGCAGTCCTATGTAACACCACAGATAACACACTGATAACTCCCTGAGTACAGATAATGTAGTAGATGTGACCTGCAGTCCTATGTAACACCACAGATAACACACTGATAACTCTCTGAGTACAGATAATGTAGTAGATGTGACCTGCAGTCCTATGTAACACCACAGATAACACACTGATAACTCTCTGAGTACAGATAATGTAGTAGATGGGACCTGCAGTCCTATGTAACACAACAGATAACACACTGATAACTCTCTGAGTACAGATAATGTAGTTGATGGGACCTGCAGTCCTATGTAACACCACAGATAACACACTGATAACTCTCTGAGTACAGATAATGTAGTAGATGTGACCTGCAGTCCTATGTAACACCCCAGATAACACAGTGATAACGCTCTGAGTACAGATAATGTAGTAGATGGGACCTGCAGTCCTATGTAACACCACAGATAACACACTGATAACTCTCTGAGTACAGATAATGTAGTTGATGGGACCTGCAGTCCTATGTAACACCACAGATAACACACTGATAACTCTCTGAGTACAGATAATGTAGTAGATGTGACCTGCAGTCCTATGTAACACCACAGATAACACACTGATAACTCTCTGAGTACAGATAATGTAGTTGATGGGACCTGCAGTCCTATGTAACACCACAGATAACACACTGATAACTCCCTGAGTACAGATAATGTAGTAGATGTGACCTGCAGTCCTATGTAACACCACAGATAACACACTGATAACTCTCTGAGTACAGATAATGTAGTAGATGTGACCTGCAGTCCTATGTAACACCACAGATAACACACTGATAACTCTCTGAGTACAGATAATGTAGTAGATGTGACCTGCAGTCCTATGTAACACCACAGATAACACACTGATAACTCTCTGAGTACAGATAATGTAGTAGATGTGACCTGCAGTCCTATGTAACACCACAGATAACACACTGATAACTCTCTGAGTACAGATAATGTAGTAGATGTGACCTGCAGTCCTATGTAACACCACAGATAACACACTGATAACTCTCTGAGTACAGATAATGTAGTTGATGTGACCTGCAGTCCTATGTAACACCACAGATAACACACTGATAACTCTCTGAGTACAGATAATGTAGTAGATGTGACCTGCAGTCCTATGTAACACCACAGATAACACACTGATAACTCTCTGAGTACAGATAATGTAGTAGATGTGACCTGCAGTCCTATGTAACACCACAGATAACACACTGATAACTCTCTGAGTACAGATAATGTAGTAGATGTGACCTGCAGTCCTATGTAACACCACAGATAACACACTGATAACTCTCTGAGTACAGATAATGTAGTTGATGTGACCTGCAGTCCTATGTAACACCACAGATAACACACTGATAACTCTCTGAGTACAGATAATGTAGTTGATGTGACCTGCAGTCCTATGTAACACCACAGATAACACACTGATAACTCTCTGAGTACAGATAATGTAGTAGATGTGACCTGCAGTCCTATGTAACACCACAGATAACACACTGATAACTCTCTGAGTACAGATAATGTAGTAGATGTGACCTGCAGTCCTATGTAACACCACAGATAACACACTGATAACTCTCTGAGTACAGATAATGTAGTAGATGTGACCTGCAGTCCTATGTAACACCACAGATAACACACTGATGACTCTCTGAGTACAGATAATGTAGTAGATGTGACCTGCAGTCCTATGTAACACCACAGATAACACACTGATAACTCTCTGAGTACAGATAATGTAGTAGATGTGACCTGCAGTCCTATGTAACACCACAGATAACACACTGATAACTCTCTGAGTACAGATAATGTAGTTGATGGGACCTGCAGTCCTATGTAACACCACAGATAACACACTGATAACTCTCTGAGTACAGATAATGTAGTAGATGTGACCTGCAGTCCTATGTAACACCACAGATAACACACTGATAACTCTCTGAGTACAGATAATGTAGTTGATGGGACCTGCAGTCCTATGTAACACCACAGATAACACACTGATAACTCTCTGAGTACAGATAATGTAGTAGATGTGACCTGCAGTCCTATGTAACACCACAGATAACACACTGATAACTCTCTGAGTACAGATAATGTAGTTGATGGGACCTGCAGTCCTATGTAACACCACAGATAACACACTGATAACTCCCTGAGTACAGATAATGTAGTAGATGTGACCTGCAGTCCTATGTAACACCACAGATAACACACTGATAACTCTCTGAGTACAGATAATGTAGTAGATGGGACCTGCAGTCCTATGTAACACCACAGATAACACACTGATAACTCTCTGAGTACAGATAATGTAGTAGATGGGACCTGCAGTCCTATGTAACACAACAGATAACACACTGATAACTCTCTGAGTACAGATAATGTAGTTGATGGGACCTGCAGTCCTATGTAACACCACAGATAACACACTGATAACTCTCTGAGTACAGATAATGTAGTAGATGTGACCTGCAGTCCTATGTAACACCCCAGATAACACAGTGATAACGCTCTGAGTACAGATAATGTAGTAGATGTGACCTGCAGTCCTATGTAACACCACAGATAACACACTGATAACTCTCTGAGTACAGATAATGTAGTTGATGGGACCTGCAGTCCTATGTAACACCACAGATAACACACTGATAACTCTCTGAATACAGATAATGTAGTTGATGGGACCTGCAGTCCTATGTAACACCACAGATAACACACTGATAACTCCCTGAGTACAGATAATGTAGTAGATGTGACCTGCAGTCCTATGTAACACCACAGATAACACACTGATAACTCTCTGAGTACAGATAATGTAGTAGATGTGACCTGCAGTCCTATGTAACACCACAGATAACACACTGATAACTCTCTGAGTACAGATAATGTAGTAGATGGGACCTGCAGTCCTATGTAACACAACAGATAACACACTGATAACTCTCTGAGTACAGATAATGTAGTTGATGGGACCTGCAGTCCTATGTAACACCACAGATAACACACTGATAACTCTCTGAGTACAGATAATGTAGTAGATGTGACCTGCAGTCCTATGTAACACCCCAGATAACACAGTGATAACGCTCTGAGTACAGATAATGTAGTAGATGGGACCTGCAGTCCTATGTAACACCACAGATAACACACTGATAACTCTCTGAGTACAGATAATGTAGTTGATGGGACCTGCAGTCCTATGTAACACCACAGATAACACACTGATAACTCTCTGAGTACAGATAATGTAGTAGATGTGACCTGCAGTCCTATGTAACACCACAGATAACACACTGATAACTCTCTGAGTACAGATAATGTAGTTGATGGGACCTGCAGTCCTATGTAACACCACAGATAACACACTGATAACTCCCTGAGTACAGATAATGTAGTAGATGTGACCTGCAGTCCTATGTAACACCACAGATAACACACTGATAACTCTCTGAGTACAGATAATGTAGTAGATGTGACCTGCAGTCCTATGTAACACCACAGATAACACACTGATAACTCTCTGAGTACAGATAATGTAGTAGATGGGACCTGCAGTCCTATGTAACACAACAGATAACACACTGATAACTCTCTGAGTACAGATAATGTAGTTGATGGGACCTGCAGTCCTATGTAACACCACAGATAACACACTGATAACTCTCTGAGTACAGATAATGTAGTAGATGTGACCTGCAGTCCTATGTAACACCCCAGATAACACAGTGATAACGCTCTGAGTACAGATAATGTAGTAGATGTGACCTGCAGTCCTATGTAACACCACAGATAACACACTGATAACTCTCTGAGTACAGATAATGTAGTTGATGGGACCTGCAGTCCTATGTAACACCACAGATAACACACTGATAACTCTCTGAATACAGATAATGTAGTTGATGGGACCTGCAGTCCTATGTAACACCACAGATAACACACTGATAACTCCCTGAGTACAGATAATGTAGTAGATGTGACCTGCAGTCCTATGTAACACCACAGATAACACACTGATAACTCTCTGAGTACAGATAATGTAGTAGATGTGACCTGCAGTCCTATGTAACACCACAGATAACACACTGATAACTCTCTGAGTACAGATAATGTAGTAGATGGGACCTGCAGTCCTATGTAACACAACAGATAACACACTGATAACTCTCTGAGTACAGATAATGTAGTTGATGGGACCTGCAGTCCTATGTAACACCACAGATAACACACTGATAACTCTCTGAGTACAGATAATGTAGTAGATGTGACCTGCAGTCCTATGTAACACCCCAGATAACACAGTGATAACGCTCTGAGTACAGATAATGTAGTAGATGGGACCTGCAGTCCTATGTAACACCACAGATAACACACTGATAACTCTCTGAGTACAGATAATGTAGTAGATGTGACCTGCAGTCCTATGTAACACCACAGATAACACACTGATAACTCTCTGAGTACAGATAATGTAGATGTGACCTGCAGTCCTATGTAACACCACAGATAACACACTGATAACTCCCTGAGTACAGATAATGTAGTAGATGTGACCTGCAGTCCTATGTAACACCACAGATAACACACTGATAACTCTCTGAGTACAGATAATGTAGTTGATGGGACCTGCAGTCCTATGTAACACCACAGATAACACACTGATAACTCTCTGAGTACAGATAATGTAGTTGATGGGACCTGCAGTCCTATGTAACACCACAGATAACACACTGATAACTCTCTGAGTACAGATAATGTAGTTGATGGGACCTGCAGTCCTATGTAACACCACAGATAACACACTGATAACTCTCTGAGTACAGATAATGTAGTAGATGTGACCTGCAGTCCTATGTAACACCCCAGATAACACAGTGATAACTCTCTGAGTACAGATAATGTAGTAGATGGGACCTGCAGTCCTATGTAACACCACAGATAACACACTGATAACTCTCTGAGTACAGATAATGTAGTAGATGTGACCTGCAGTCCTATGTAACACCCCAGATAACACAGTGATAACTCTCTGAGTACAGATAATGTAGTAGATGGGACCTGCAGTCCTATGTAACACCACAGATAACACAGTGATAACTCTCTGAGTACAGATAATGTAGTTGATGGGACCTGCAGTCCTATGTAACACCACAGATAACACACTGATAACTCTCTGAATACAGATAATGTAGTAGATGTGACCTGCAGTCCTATGTAACACCCCAGATAACACAGTGATAACGCTCTGAGTACAGATAATGTAGTAGATGGGACCTGCAGTCCTATGTAACACCACAGATAACACACTGATAACTCTCTGAGTACAGATAATCTAGTTGATGGGACCTGCAGTCCTATGTAACACCACAGATAACACACTGATAACTCTCTGAGTACAGATAATGTAGTTGATGGGACCTGCAGTCCTATGTAACACCACAGATAACACACTGATAACTCTCTGAGTACAGATAATGTAGTAGATGTGACCTGCAGTCCTATGTAACACCCCAGATAACACAGTGATAACTCTCTGAGTACAGATAATGTAGTAGATGGGACCTGCAGTCCTATGTAACACCACAGATAACACACTGATAACTCTCTGAGTACAGATAATGTAGTTGATGGGACCTGCAGTCCTATGTAACACCACAGATAACACACTGATAACTCTCTGAGTACAGATAATGTAGTAGATGTGACCTGCAGTCCTATGTAACACCCCAGATAACACAGTGATAACTCTCTGAGTACAGATAATGTAGTAGATGGGACCTGCAGTCCTATGTAACACCACAGATAACACACTGATAACTCTCTGAGTACAGATAATGTAGTAGATGTGACCTGCAGTCCTATGTAACACCCCAGATAACACAGTGATAACTCTCTGAGTACAGATAATGTAGTAGATGGGACCTGCAGTCCTATGTAACACCACAGATAACACACTGATAACTCTCTGAGTACAGATAATGTAGTAGATGGGACCTGCAGTCCTATGTAACACCACAGATAACACACTGATAACTCTCTGAGTACAGATAATGTAGTAGATGGGACCTGCAGTCCTATGTAACACCACAGATAACACACTGATAACTCTCTGAGTACAGATAATGTAGTAGATGTGACCTGCAGTCCTATGTAACACCACAGATAACACACTGATAACTCTCTGAGTACAGATAATGTAGTAGATGGGACCTGCAGTCCTATGTAACACCACAGATAACACACTGATAACTCTCTGAGTACAGATAATGTAGTAGATGTGACCTGCAGTCCTATGTAACACCACAGATAACACACTGATAACTCTCTGAGTACAGATAATGTAGTTGATGTGACCTGCAGTCCTATGTAACACCACAGATAACACACTGATAACTCTCTGAGTACAGAAAATGTAGTAGATGTGACCTGCAGTCCTATGTAACACCACAGATAACACACTGATAACTCTCTGAGTACAGATAATGTATAGATGTGACCTGCAGTCCTATGTAACAGCACAGATAACACACTGATAACTCCCTGAGTACAGATGATGTAGTTGATGTGACCTGCAGTCCTATGTAACAGCACAGATAACACAGTGATAACTCTGAGTACAGATAATGTAGTAGATGTGACCTGCAGTCCTATGTAACACCACAGATAACACAGTGATAACTTTCTGAGTACAGATAATGTAGATGTGACCTGCAGTCCTATGTAACACCACAGATAACACACTGATAACTCTTTGAGTACAGATAATGTAGTAGATGTGACCTGCAGTCCTATGTAACACCACAGATAACACACTGATAACTCTCTGAGTACAGATAATGTAGATGTGACCTGCAGTCCTATGTAACACCACAGATAACACACTGATAACTCTCTGAGTACAGATAATGTAGTAGATGTGACCTGCAGTCCTATGTAACACCACAGATAACACACTGATAACTCTCTGAGTACAGATAATGTAGTAGATGTGACCTGCAGTCCTATGTAACACCACAGATAACACAGTGATAACTCTCTGAGTACAGATAATGTAGTAGATGTGACCTGCAGTCCTATGTAACACCCCGATAACACAGTGATAACGCTCTGAGTACAGATAATGTAGTAGATGGGACCTGCAGTCCTATGTAACACCACAGATAACACACTGATAACTCTCTGAGTACAGATAATGTAGTAGATGTGACCTGCAGTCCAATGTAACACCACAGATAACAGTGATAACTCTCTGAGTACAGATAATGTATAGATGTGACCTGCAGTCCTATGTAACACCACAGATAACACACTGATAACTCTCTGAGTACAGATAATGTAGATGTGACCTGCAGTCCTATGTAACACCACAGATAACACACTGATAACTCTCTGAGTACAGATAATGTAGTTTATGGGACCTGCAGTCCTATGTAACACCACAGATAACAGTGAAAACTCTATGACTACAGATAATGTAGTAGATGTGACCTGCAGTCCTATGTAACACAACAGATAACACACTGATAACTCTCTGAGTACAGATAATGTAGTTGGTGTGACCTGCAGTCCTATGTAACAGCACAGATAACACCGTGATAACTCTCTGACTACAGATAATGTAGTAGATGTGACCTGCAGTCCTATGTTACACCAAAGATAACACAGTGATAACTCTCTGACTACAGATAATGTAGTAGATGTGACCTGCAGTCCTATGTAACACCAAAGATAACACAGTGATAACTCTCTGAGTACAGATAATGTAGTAGATGTGACCTGCAGTCCTATGTAACAGCACAGATAACACCGTGATAACTCTCTGAGTACAGATAATGTAGTAGAGGTGACCTGCAGTCCCATGTAACAGCACTGATAACACACTCATAACTCTCTTAGTACAGATAATGTAGTAGATGTGACCTGCAGTCCCATGTAACACCACAGATAACACACTGATAACTCTATGAGTACAGATAATGTAGTAGATGTGACCTGCAGTCCTATGTAACAGCACATTTACACAGATAATGTAGTAGATGTTACCTGCAGTCCTATGTAACACCAAAAATAACACAGTGATGACTCTCTGAGTACAGATAATGTAGATGTGACCTGCAGTCCTATGTAACACCACAGATAACACACTGATAACTCTCTGAGTACAGATAATGTAGTAGATGTGACCTGCAGTCCTATGTAACACCACAGATAACACACTGATAACTCTCTGAGTACAGATAATGTAGTAGATGTGACCTGCAGTCCTATGTAACACCACAGATAACACAGTGATAACTCTCTGAGTACAGATAATGTAGTAGATGTGACCTGCAGTCCTATGTAACACCCCAGATAACACAGTGATAACGCTCTGAGTACAGATAATGTAGTAGATGGGACCTGCAGTCCTATGTAACACCACAGATAACACACTGATAACTCTCTGAGTACAGATAATGTAGTAGATGTGACCTGCAGTCCTATGTAACACCACAGATAACACACTGATAACTCTCTGAGTACAGATAATGTAGATGTGACCTGCAGTCCTATGTAACACCACAGATAACACACTGATAACTCTCTGAGTACAGATAATGTAGTTTATGGGACCTGCAGTCCTATGTAACACCACAGATAACAGTGAAAACTCTATGACTACAGATAATGTAGTAGATGTGACCTGCAGTCCTATGTAACACAACAGATAACACACTGATAACTCTCTGAGTACAGATAATGTAGTTGGTGTGACCTGCAGTCCTATGTAACAGCACAGATAACACCGTGATAACTCTCTGACTACAGATAATGTAGTAGATGTGACCTGCAGTCCTATGTAACACCAAAGATAACACAGTGATAACTCTCTGACTACAGATAATGTAGTAGATGTGACCTGCAGTCCTATGTAACACCAAAGATAACACAGTGATAACTCTCTGACTACAGATAATGTAGTAGATGTGACCTGCAGTCCTATGTAACAGCACAGATAACACCGTGATAACTCTCTGAGTACAGATAATGTAGTAGAGGTGACCTGCAGTCCCATGTAACAGCACTGATAACACACTCATAACTCTCTTAGTACAGATAATGTAGTAGATGTGACCTGCAGTCCCATGTAACACCACAGATAACACACTGATAACTCTCTGAGTACAGATAATGTAGTAGATGTGACCTGCAGTCCTATGTAACACCACAGATAACACACTGATAACTCTCTGAGTACAGATAATGTAGTAGATGTGACCTGCAGTCCTATGTAACACCACAGATAACACACTGATAACTCTATGAGTACAGATAATGTAGTAGATGTGACCTGCAGTCCTATGTAACAGCACATTTACACAGATAATGTAGTAGATGTTACCTGCAGTCCTATGTAACACCAAAAATAACACAGTGATGACTCTCTGAGTACAGATAATGTAGTTGATGTGACCTGCAGTCCTATGTAAGACCACAGTTAACAGTGATAACTGAGTACAGATATTGTAGTTGATGTGACCTGCAGTCCTATGTAACACCACAGATAACACAATACTTTGGAGAGAAAATTTTGCTTCGGTGGGGCATGTCGCATTTAGGAAGCCCCTATGGTGCCCGGACAGCAAAAAAAAAAAAAAAAAAAAAACCACATGGCATACCATTTTGGAAACTAGACCCTTCGAGAAATGTAGGTGTCTGATAGATCGTTGGAACAGTGGGCTGTGCAAATAAAAAAAATGTCATTTTCACAGATCACTTTTACAAAGATCTGTCAGACACCTGTGGGGCGTAAATGCTCACTGCACCCCTTATTACATTCTGTTTTTTGCGTTTGTCAGAACCTCTGTAAGAATCAGCCACCCTGTGCAAATCACCTCAAATGTCCATAGTGCACTCTCCCTTCTGGGCCTTGTTGTGCGCCCGCAGAGCACTTTGCGTCCACATATGGGGTATTTCCGTAGTCAGGAGAAATTGTGTTACAAATTTTTGGGGGCATTTTTCCCTTTTACTGCTTGTGAAAATGTAAAGTATAGTGCAATACCAGCATGTTAGTGTAAAATTTTTATTTTTTTACATTAACATGCTGGTGTAGACCCCAACTTCACCTTTTCGTAAGGGGTTAAAGGAGAAAAAGACCCCCAAAATTTGTTAGGCAAATTTTCCCGAGTACGGCGATACCCCATATGTGACCCTAAACTGTTGCCTTGAAATACGACAGGGCTCCAAAGTGAGAGCGCCATGCGCATTTGAGGCCTAGATTAGTGAATTGCATAGGGGTGGACATAGGGGTGTTCTATGCCAGTGATTCCCAAACAGGGTGCCTCCAGCTGTTGCAAAACCCACAGCATGCCAGGACAGTCAATGGCTGTCCGACAATACTGGAAGTGGTTTCGCAACAGCTGGAGGCACCCTGTTTGGGAATCACTTGCGTGGAATACCCCTATTTGCATATGGGTGGAAATAGGGGTATTCTATGCCAGTGATTCCCAAACAGGGTGCCTCCAGCTAATGCAAGACTCCCAGCATGCCTGGACAGTCAATGGCTGTCTGGTAATACTGAGGGGTTGTTTTGCAACAGCTGGAGGCTCCCTTTCGGAAACAGTGCCGTACCAGACATTTTTCATTTTTATTGAGGAGGGAAGGGGGACTGTGTAGGGGTATGTGTATATGTAGTGTTTTTTACTTTTTATTTAGTGTGGTGTAGTGTTTTTAGGGTACAGTCACACGGGCGGGGGTTCACAGTAGTTTCCCGCTGAGAATTTGAGCTGCAGCGCAAAATTTGCTTCAGCTAGAAGCACACTGGAAGCCCCTGCCCATGTGAATGTACCCTGTACATTCACATTGGGGGAGAGGGGGGGGGGATGCAGTGAGTTGCATGCAGGGAGTTGTAGTTTTGCAACAACTGGAGGCACAATGGTTGCGAAACACTGAGAGTTTGTTACCTCACAACCAGTGCGCCTCCAGCTGTTGCAAAACTACAACTCCCAGCAGGCATGGTCTATCAGTGCATGCTGAGAATTGTAGTTTTGCAGCATCTGGAGGGCCACAGTTTAGAGACCCCTGTATAGTGGTCTGAAAACTGTGGCCCTGCAGATGTTGCAAAACTATAAGTCCAAGCATGGCCAGGCATGCTGGAAGTTGTAGTTCTGCAACATCTAGAGGGCCAGATGTATGCGCACGTCCTTGGTCCTTAAGGACCCTGAAGTCAGGACATTCGCATACGTCCTATGTCCCCAACATGTTAATTATGCTAAATAGCATGGAAAGTGTCTAAACACACATTTACCAACCAGGGTGCCTCCAGCTGTCCAGGCATGCTGGGAGTTGTAGTTTTGCAACAGCTGGAGACACACTGTTTGGGAAAGACTGCTATATGATCTTATATCATAACTTTTAAACTAGTCTAAAATGCAGTTAAATATAATGAAAGAACAGTGGTGACATTAATTACACAAATCAGCAGTTTTTCCTCACTTGGTGAAAAGTTACTCCCCACCATCTTCGCTTCGCTGGGCAGCACAAATTCGTGATGCGAAATGCAACTGGCAAAGATCATGGAAATGATCTCCATTCTCGCATGATGTTATAGCGCGCATGCACAGACGAGCGAAATTTGCAATTCATTTCGCAATTAATTTCGCAATGGCAAAATTTCGCAATAAAAAAAACGTCACGAATATAACGAATATTCGAATTTCCCGAATATGGGACGAATAATCGTCCTCATATTCGCGAAATATCGCGAATTCGAATATGGCATATGCCGCTCATCACTAATATCTATCACTATATCATAACACACCATGTAAACATTCCCAGTGCAGTTGTAACAAGTATGTGAACCCCTAGACTGATGACATCTCCAAGAGCTAATTGGAGTGAGGTGTCATCCAATTGGAGTCCAATCAATGAGACTAGATTAGAGGTGTTGGTTACAGCTGCCCTGCCCTATACAAAAAACACCCACCAGTTCTGGGTTTGCTTTTCACAAGAAGCATTGCCTGATGTGAATGATGCCTCGCATAAAAGAGCTCTCAGAAGATCTACGATTAAGAATTGTTGACTTGCATAAAGCTGGAAAGGGTTATAAAAGTATCTCCAAAAGCCTTACTGTCCATCAGTCCATGGTAAGACAAATTGTCTATAAATGGAGAAAGTTCAGCACTGTTGCAACTCTCCCTAGGAGCGGCCGTCCTGTGAAGATGACTGCAAAAGCACAGCACAGACTGCTCAATTAGGTGATGAAGAATCCTAGAGTGTCTGCTAAAGACTTACAAAAGTCTCTGGCATATGCTAACATCCCTGTTAGCGAATCTACAATACATAAAACACTAAACAAGAATGGATTTCATGGGATGATACCACAGAGGAAGCCACTGCTGTCCAAAAAAAACATTGCTGCACGTTTACAGTTTGCACAAGAGCACTTGAATGTTCCACAGCAGTACTCACAAAATATTCTGTGGACAGATGAAACCAAAGTTGAGTTGTTTGGAAGAAACACACAATACTATGTGTGGAGAAAAAGAGGCACAGCACACCAACATCAAAACCTCATCCCAACTGTGAAGCATGGTGGTGGGGGCATCTGCTTTTCTGTGTCAGGACCTGGACGGATTGCTATCATCGAAGGAAAAATTAATTTTTAAGTTTATCAAGACATTTTTCAGGAGAACCTAAGGCCATTTGTCCACCAGCTGAAGCTCAACAGAAGATGGGTGTTGCAACAGGACAACGACCCAAAGCATAGAAGTAAATCAACAACAGAATGGCTTAAACAGAAGAAAATACGCCTTCTGGATTGGCCCAGTCAGAATCCTGACCTCAACCCGATTGGGATGCTGTGGCAGGACCTCAAGAAAGCGATTCACACCAGACATCCCAAGAATATTGCTGAACTGAAACTGTTCTGTAAAAAGGAATGGTCAAGAATTACTCCTGACCGTTGTGCACGTCTGATACTGCAGAACATTTCAGTACACAGCAAACTCTTGCTCTGCTGTAAGTTGCTGTATTCTTTTTCTGGCTGTTCCTCTGGCTAAGGTATCACAAGGCAGCATACTATAAACACACCTCATTCTTCCTAAAACTAGCAAAGGAACAGGAGAGCACACTCTAAATAGTGATGTAATAATTTCCCTCTGGGTATATAATTCCTTGCAGAGCAGCAGTATTCCTTGTGATCCAACAAAAATGATACCTGTGGGGTCCATATACTAAGATAGAGTATCTGTAATCCAACAACACAAGAAGCATATATGCACTCACCGTTCAGCAGGCATCTAAACGTTCCGGTCCGGGATCACAGGGTCCTCCATGCAGACGCTCCTGTGGAGCGCTCAGAGGCAACGCCGGCCGTTTTACATGTCAGTGCGTACTTCTTCCGGCCTCAGATCTACATCATTACCAGGTGACTGCGGGGTTATTATAGTGACTTATCAACACAGATACGGAGTGAGGGTGAGGACAAAAAGAAATAGAAAAAATCAGACCCACAGGGTTAAGTGACCGTTTAGATATGTCTCCCTTTCTAATTCGTTTACTTACTGTTACGCCGAGCGCTCCGGGTCCCTGCTCCTCCCCGGAGCGCTCACGGCGTCTCTCTCCCTGCAGCGCCTCGGTCAGACCCGCTGACCGGGAGCGCTGCACTGACATTGCCGGCGGGGATGCGATTCGCACAGCGGGACGCGCCCGCTCGCGAATCGCATCCCAAGTCACTTACCCGTCCCGGTCCCCGGCTGTCATGTGCTGGCGTGCACGGCTCCGCTCTCTAGGGCGCGCGCGAGCCAGCTCTCTGAGACAATGATTGGTGCCTGGCCCAATTAGCTTAATTGGCTTCCACCTGCTCCCTGGCTATATCACATCACTTCCCCTGCACTCCCTTGCCGGATCTTGTTGCCTTGTGCCAGTGAAAGCGTTTAGTGTTGTCCAAGCCTGTGTTACCTGATCTCCTGCTATCCATATTGACTACGAACCTTGCCGCCTGCCCCGACCTTCTGCTACGTCTGACCTTGCCTCTGCCTAGTCCTTCTGTCCCACGCCTTCTCAGCAGTCAGCGAGGTTGAGCCGTTGCTAGTGGATACGACCTGGTTGCTACTGCCGCAGCAAGACCATCCCGCTTTGCGGCGGGCTCTGGTGAACACCAGTAGCCTCTTAGAACCGGTCCACCAGCACGGTCCACGCCAATCCCTCGCTGACACAGTGGATCCACAACCTGTAAGCCGAATCGTGACACTTACCTGATTAGCGCTTTTTTTCTATTTCTCTTTGAGGGACATTTATCAATGTTTGCTTATGTATTCTTTTTTTTTAGTAATTTTTTCCTTACTTTTTTTTTTGCTTATGTGTGACTTATTTATCAACTGGTTTCAGCCTGTTGATAATTTTCTTTCACGTAAGCAATTTTTCCTTTTTTACTTTGGTAGTAGCTTTTTCTGCTCCATGTTTGAGCTGGAGTAAATTTAGTCAATTTTTAACCCTGTTGCGACTTTTTTTTGCGCAGTTGTGACTGTCCCAGTTAATAAATACCTGACTACCCGTAGTCCATTTTAAAATTATCACTACGTAGTTAATTTTTGGAAAACTTGCTTTTCTCGCTTTCCAGTCAAAATGCACGAAAAATCGCGTAGTCGCAGTTGCGACAATTTTGCGACAATTTTAGTAAAGAAAACCTGACTAAACCCGTTGATAAATGTCCATATTTGTCCTCACCCTTACTCTGTATCTGTGTTGATACGTCACTATGGTAACCCCGCAGTCACCTGGTAATAAAAGTTCAGCGCAATGATGTAGATCTGAGGCCGGAAGAAGTACGGACTGACGTGCAAAACAGTTGGCGTTGCCTCTAAGTGCTCCACAGAAGCGTCTGCATGGATGACCCCTTGATCCCGGACTCCTGAACGTCTCAATGCCTGCTGATCGGTGAGTGCATATATGCTTCTTGTGTTGTTGGATTACAGACACCTCATTCTTCTCTAAATTTCCCAATTAAGATTTATATGTATATTACAGGAGGAAGATGATATAGGCTGTAGGGTCAGAGGTGATGACATCACTCGGGGCGGGGCTAGAGCTCAGAGACAATATTCAGCCACACCTCCTGAGACAGTTGAGGATGATATGCTGTCTCAGGAGGGAGGAGCTGGGTGCTGTTGAGACAATACCCCACTTCCAATGAGAAAACTATGCAACTTCCTGTCAGGGGTATTTCAAGCAAAAACATGTTAAAGCCAGTACTATTTGTGAGAACACTAGAATAGAAAGTTACATATCTTAGGGTGATTGTTTTATTTAAATACAAATTTTGATAATGAAATACCTCCTTTATTAGTGTATCAGCACTAATGGTGAAAATTGTTGCACTATATGGATCTAATAGGGTATCAGTGCATTATTTTGAAATGTTGTATTTTTATCAAATCCAAAGTGCTGCGTTATGCCTGATTGATATGTCATTTGATGATTATATTTATTCTATCCCCTTGATACTCTATGGTGATGCTCGGGGATTGCCATCACATACATGTGGGACTCCTTTTTAAGTATTTTATGTACTGGTGTACTAATAAAGGATATTGGTATTTTCATAATTGGCAGCTTTACAGTTAATCTTTTTATGATGGTAGATAGTGACATAGAATTTGATCAGGCTTAATCTTTTAATTAATTGGCTTCATCTGACGTATTTGCGTATTTTTCTGTTTGCATTCTATGGTTGTCAACCTTAAGGAAGGACAGATATTAGTTACCAGATATAGGTGGGTGGTTAAAGAAGTGGTTTAAAAGCTATTTTACAACTTAAGAGGGGAGGAAGTGGAGACATAGAAATGGTCTGTAGGTCAGACATACAAAGGTTTCTGATCATCTTCCCACACTCACACATATGTGTATCTATATATATATATATATATATATATATATATATATATATATGTGTGTGTGTGTCTCAATATATATATATATATATATCCACAAAGAAGCAGAAGCGGCACTCCAAATTCACAGCAAATCGTGGTTTATTCACTTATCTGTGTAAGGCGACGTTTCGGCTTATCCATAAAGCCTTTCTCAAGCTTTAGAAAGGCTTTATGGATAAGCCAAAACGTCGCCTTACACAGATAAGTGAATAAACCATGATTTGCTGTGAATTTGGAGTGCCGCTTCTGCTTCTTTGTGGATATTACATTGGGGGTAGGTCTGCCCCCGAAGCTGAGCACCCAGACGGATCTTGAATCCTGAGCCACGGTGCTCCTTCTTCCTCTATTTTGTGTGTATATATATATATATATATATGTATATATATATATATATATATATATATATATATATATATATATACAGTACAGACCAAAAGTTCGGACACACCTTCTCATTCAGAGTTTTCTTTTTTTTCATGACTATGAAAATTGTAGATTCACACTGAAGGCATCAAAACTATGAATTAACACATGTGGAATTATAGACATAACAAAAAAGTGTGAAAATATGTCATATTCTAGGGTCTAGCCACCTTTTGCTTTGATTACTGCTTTGCACACTCTTGGCATTCTCTTGTTGAGCTTCAAGAGGTAGTCACCTGAAATGGTCTTCCAACAGTCTTGAAGGAGTTCCCAGAGATGCTTAGCACTTGTTGGCCCTTTTAGCCTTCACTCTGCGGTCCAGCTCACCCCAAACCATCTCGATTGGGTTCAGGTCCGGTGACTGTGGAGACCAGGTCATCTGGCACAGCACCCCATCACTCTCCTTCTTGGTCAAATAGCCCTTACACAGCCTGGAGGTGTGTTTGGGGTCATTGTCCTGTTGAAAAATAAATGATGGTCCAACTAAACGAAAACCGGATGGAATAGCATGCCGATGCAAGATGCTGTAGTAGCCATGCTGGTTCAGTATGTCTTCAATCGTGAATAAATCCCCAACAGTGTCACCAGCAAAGCACCCCCACACCATCACACCTCCTCCTCCACACCAGCACACCTGTGAAGTGAAAACCATTTCAGGTGACTACCTCTTGAAGCTCAACAAGAGAATGCCAAGAGTGTGCAAAGCAGTAATCAAAGCAAAAGGTGGCTACTTTGAAGAACCTAGAATATGACATATTTTCACACTTTTTTGTTATGTCTATAATTCCACATGTGTTAATTCATTGTTTTAATGCCTTCAATGTGAATCTACAATTTTCATAGTAATGAAAATAAAGAAAACTCTAAATGAGAAGGTGTGTCCAAACTTTTGGTCTGTACTGTATATATATATCTTACCAGTATAGACAATTACATAGAAGGCTCCCCTAGATTCACTGCAGCTGTAATAGAGGCGGAATCTACTTCTGAATAGTTATTTCCTTTGCATTGGAGAAGCTTTACATACCCTTAACAAAGCTGCATTTTAACTTCCATGTTGCACTGTCAAGAACAGGAATCCCTGTGGTTCAGCAGATCATTATTAAACCCTATAGTGATTTAAGTTTCTTAGTTTAGTTTAGTAAAAACCACAGGGAAGCATTGGGTGGAGGACATCTAGGCATAAAATGCACATTAAAATGTGGTTGTTCAGCATGCCACCAGGAACGGAGAGGTGTTAGGTGTAGGGCCAACTAGAATTTGAGAATGCTAGGGGACCCGTTTTCACTGATGTCATGGTAGCTAGAGCAGACCATTTGGCCAGGAGTACCTTCTAGGCTCACACAGCAGTACTAAGAGGGGGCTGCACCAATGTTTGGGTGACGGTAGTCCCTTAAGCTTTCCCTGAGGCACACCTTAGTAAAGTGTCGGGACATCCGTATTGTGGGGTGCCATTGATGTTACACAGGTGGAGACTAAGCCAGGTCACCAGCAGGAGGACAAATTAGACAAGAGAGTAGTATAATACAACAGGAAAGTTTACATACATGAAGGCACAGTTTTTTTTTTTTTTAACAAGGTACAGTTCCAAAGTGAACAAGGCAAGAGCAGATGACACAGGTGGCAAAGAGTTAACCCATGCAGTGAGCATCCTGAGCTAATTCTGTAAATGTTGTCCCTGTGGTGATGACTCGTGGTGTTAGAACAGTTCAGAATATGACCAGAGATTCACTAAGATCATGAACTGCTAAGAGGTCCTTGAAAACTGTTACCCTCTTGATGCTGTTCTTCTACTTGAAGGCCGCAGAAGAGATGTCCCTCAGGCAAGAGCAAGGTGTCTACCCTGGGAATTAACCGTGGTGTCTTGTAGGAACCAGGCATAGGGTAGAAAAAAGGGTAACTCAGTTAGCACTGTTGCCTTGTAGCTGGCTGTCCTAGGTTTAAATCCTACCATATCTGACATATCTGAGGAGTTTGTATGTTTTCCCTGTGTTTGCATGGGTTTCCTCTGGGTACTTTGGTTGGTTTCCTCCCACAATCCATAAAACATACTGATAGGTGGATTTTGTGAGCCCCAATGGGAACAGCGACCAATTTGAGAAATGACAAAAATATGTTGGTGCTATATAAATAAAGGAAGTATTATTATTATTATTATTATTACTCCATCACGCTTCCTCCGAACCATGTTCAAAATAAGTTATGGCCAACTAAGACTTCCCATGCCAGAATATTAACCAACCAACTAGAGAGCTCTAGAAAGGACGAAACTGATATCCCACATGTATATGCTTTACAAAGTTGGGTTAACTGTGTATATAGCATTAAATATGATCACACTGATCTTTATAAAAAGATTAAGCCATAAGACCAAATTAGATCAAATCAAGTGACACTTAACCAACAGCGTAATTCTGACAGCACCAACCTTCACTCTTCCAAGCACAAAGTATATTGGGATACTATAGTTGTATTCTGGTTGTGTGAACTAAATTGAATTTAGAGAACACACTGGATCCTTTATTTTTTCTCCAACATTTCTTTGCGTTGCTTGACATCTTGGTATGGTTGAATTAAGAGGGTAACATTGTGCACTAAGCGCTCATACTCCTTGTAGTGGTGGCTGCGGAGATTTATCAAAACCTGTGTATGGGAAAAAAATAGATCTGATTGGTTGCTATGGGGAACTCAGCAACTTTTCCTCTAGACGGGTTTTGATAAATCTCCCCTAATATGCCAAAGTAGAACTAGTCTAAAAAGTTATATTAGGAAGTTGGCACTGATATCTTTAACCTATTTGGACGGAATTTTTATTAATGATATTCAAGGAAATATCATTTTGTCTTATTTGTTTTAAATCCTCACACTTGGAGCTATAATTAAAAATGTAAAATGCAGAAGTATAATACAGTACACAACCATCAAAGACACCACATAAAAGAAGAGCTTTGTGTCTACACTTCTGCGGGATTTCAGTAGATTAAACAAAGCCTTTCAACTTACTTGAACTAAACCTTGACATTAGTTGATGCTTTCTAGTAAAAAAAAATATTGAAATACTAATATTAAAAATACTGATCAGCATTTTTCTTTTTACTGGAAGTTCAAGTAATTATTGCAAAGTATACCAATCACCAATCACCGGAAAACCATGTTAAACTTGACCTACTGTTTCAGATGCCACCTATGTAGTCCAGCAAAACTTGAGTCACTGATCCTAGCTATACCCCTACACGGCACTTATTTTCCAGTACACCTTAAGCCCTTCCCATTTGACATACATGATATGATTGATTGTTAAATCACTTGCTCAAAAGATAAAAGATAAAAAAAAGTTAAAATCTTAAAACTTAAATAAATAACTAACTTAAAAAAGTATCATTATTATTGTTAATAATAATAACAATATAAATATGTATATATATATTTATATATATATATATATATATATATATATATATATAAAATAAAAGTATAAACAATTGACTCAAAACCTTTTTTGAATTTCTCATAAAAAAAAATTGGTATAACCGCATCTGTAAAAGTCATAAATACTGCTTAGAAAAGTCACCTCAAAATGCTACCAATAAAAACTATAGCTATCCCCAAACAAAATCCAGCCTAAAGACAAGGTTATCACAACATAATGCATGGATATCCAGTACAGTGCAAACACATATTATTTTGTGGGTGCATTTTTAAAGATTATGGAGGCATTTTTGATGCAAATCCATGTGTAAAATAAAATAAGTGCCGAATTTTGCGCATCGTGAATCCAGCCTTACAGAAATCCATTCATGGTAAAAAAAAGCTTATGTACGCATAGAATAAAGTTAATGTGTCATTTATACTGCAGGGTAAACTGCTGATTGGTGTCTTCTTTGTGTCATTGACTAGGTGTGACAGCTCTAGAATAGATAACTAAATCTACCCACTATTTACTTTACATATGTTAGATTTAATAGATTTCTTACAACATGATCTCTGACTACATGATCCCTGACTGCATCTTGGCCACAAGGGGTCTTACTTCTATGCGATAGGCTGTCCATTGCCTGTTGTTAGGATCAGTCCATTTCTAGAAACCAAGATACAATATGCGAAGTGGGATAAAGGTATAAATACTGCTATGTGCAGGAGAGAAAGTTTGTGCTGTGCACCTACAATTGGTCAGCCAGAGGATCCACACGAAATGAAGAGCAAATCAAGGCAATAAGATTCTGGGCAACTGTATGTAATCCCCTTACCCCTTCCCTTTAGCTTGTCAATATCAGAAGCAGCAGCTTTCAATCCTGCTCTGACAGCACCTTGCAATGCAAGTGCATCAGTAATCCCTTCTCCAGTTATATGTCATCTACTGTATATTAGTTTACTATGTAAATCATCCCCAGCACAGTGCCACCCTGTTCAGGCCAGTGCACACTTTCACAAGAACAAACAGTAAGGAGTAGGTGCTTTTCTGTGATTGGTCAGACAAATAAGGGAAAGGAAGTCCAGATGTGAGTACTGCTGGCAAACAGTCCAACTATGGTCCCACCCCCCAAGAAAAAGAGACAGTGAGAAACAGTTCTGCCCTATGGAAGGGCCCAAGCTCAGGAGCTAAATAACAGCAGTGAGAGAGCAAATATCGCCTTGCCATCACTGTGAAGAGCTTTTCTAACCAAACCATGTAGGGCTTTGAAGATCTTTTGAGCTACAGGTATGTGTTAAGCACAAAGATGTTCACAGGGTTATAAGACATTTAAAAAACATGGATGCTTTCTCCTACAAACTAGTAGTATTCTGGTATTGTACTTCTGAACCCTGGGGTAACATTCCTATATAAAGAAAGATAAGTAATTCAACAAGTAAATGTGTAAGATGGATTCCTATAAGTGACGTCTGCAGCATATGACAAGTGGTTTTCATATTTTGTTCCGGTACCTTCTTCAATTGCACAGCTGCAAAGACCACCAAACCTCAGCCATGATACAAGCTCTTTAACAGGTAGAAAACCTGCTCCTGTGGCTTCTGCTTGAATATTCACATTGACTCAGCAATAGAAATGTATAGTAAATGCAACACAACATAGTATGTGCTCTCAGGGAGGCTGATATTAGTGGGAGTACCTGCTTTTTGGAACCCGATTTATTGACTTGAATAATGAAGATCTTTCACATCCCCAGGTTTCACACACACTCCCCCAACATAGAAGCAGATATGACAGACTTGTCATTGGTGTCATCTGTATCGAGATAATGGAATAGAAGATCACATTTTAGCAAATTCACTAGTGCTGGATTCTCTGCCTTTATTGCTACAGTGTGACAAAAATGTATATGTGCATACATGTGTTCTCATATTAAAGGGGTAAGCCAGTGGAATTATTTAACTTGTTATTTTCCCCCAGTCTGCCTACAAAAATAATGAACACTTTAACTCCCCTTCCTCCATTCCCTTGTAGTCTGGGATCAGGACGCCCCAACTCTGGCTGGTCTCTGCTGACAGCCTGTGTTACCGGAGCCAGTTTATTGAAAGAGCTTGCGTGACCATTCAGTCATCATTACAAATCATACAGCAAATTACAATCATACATAGCATGACAGTACAATAAACAGCACAGGTTCCCCAAGCTATACACTGTACCACATGCTGCACTAACATTCCGCTCCATCGCTCATTATTGAAGAAACAATGTCAGGAAAATAACATATTACAATCCGTGATCAGGGAGGAGTGTGGAATTTATGGGGGTAAGGGGCAGAGGGTTGATCACAGGACCAAACTATTCAGCAAACCTGTGGGAAGTAGAGGGGCGGTAGTCCTCTTCTTCATTGACGTACAGACTGTCCAATATGGAATAGTCTCTAAGCAAGCTGTGCTTGTTGAACATGTCAGCAGCTGAGCTAGGAAACACAACCTGTTATTCTTCAGCCAGATTCAATCTAACTAGTTAAGCCTGGTTCCTGCCCTTTGGGGCAGGAGGGTTGGACTTGCAGACTCTTCCCTTAGAACTTTCTAGATGTTGAAAGATAATGTGACCCAATTCCCATACACTGTTACATTATTCACCAATGGTGAAAATACAGAAGTGAACCCTTGCACGACTAAAGGTTTAATGAGGGTATGAAATTTGTAGATGTCCCTTGCTGCCCCGTAAGAAGTCCCTTGGGTGAGGAGTTATACTTACCGAGTCCCGTCGCTCCGGCAGTAGTGACACCCTCTCGGAGTGATTGACGGGCCGCATCATTGCTCTGCTCCCTAAGCAGACAGGGCAAGAGCATGATGGGAGCTGTCAATCACACCAAGGGGGCATCACTACGGCCAGAGTGAAGGGACAAGGTATGTATAGCTCCCTGCCCAGGAGAGGTGAGGATAAAGATTTTACCATATATAATATATGTTATATATGGTAAAATCTAATGTTTAGTTCCATTTAACTCCTGATACCTGAGAGGGATTTATCTGACAGGACACACTCTAGACCTGCACTACAAACTATAATCCTCAGCAGCTTATAGACAGGTATCGTGATGCTGCAATATGTTGTCATGGAAAGCAAAATGGTCTCAGAACTGTATAGAACAGAACACTGATATATGTATAACCTATGTTGAGTAAGGTCATAGAACAGAGGAATGTAAGCCACTTATCTATAGTAAGTGCGGAGTCATCATTTTCCCTTTATAATACTATAATATTAAAGGAAACTTTACCGCACTAACCAGCGGTAATGGCTTCTCCCCACTTTGTAATGAAGAGGGAGAGGCGGAGGTAGGGGAGGAATATTGATGAGCTGGGCGGTGCTGCGGCCAGCGGCGGTGATGTCAGAGTGCCAGTTACCCCGCCTGTGCCAGTTAGCACATAATTAGCATATACTGAAAAACAAAGATTTTGTCCGAGCGGCCAGGCGGATTCGGGCACACTAGGCATCAAACTGATCAGCGTCCCCCTCATTATCAGACAGTACCGCTGGGTGGTGCGGGGGGGAGAAAGCTGACAGTTTTCCTTTAAACTAATAACTTTTGTTGGGACAGGTTATAGGACGGAGAATGGTTTCTGATCCATATACAATGCATTTGCGAAAGACTTTAGACTTTTTCACATTATTCACATTTTGTTATGTTGCAGTCTTGTTCTTAAAATAAATTTTAAAAAATACAAAAATAAAAGTTTTTTTTCCATTGTTCTGCACTCAACTAAGGTACAACTGAGTTTTTAAAATCTTTGATAATTTATTGGAAAGGAAATACTAAAATATTGCATTGACATAAGTATTCATACCCTTTACTCAGGACTTGGTTGAAGCATCTTTGGCAGAGATTCCAGCCTCCAGTCTTCTTGGGGACGAGGCCACAAGGTTTACACATCAGGATTTGGGGATTTTCTTCCATCTGCTCAAGCTCTGTCAGGTTGGAAGGGGATCATCTCATATTAAACTAAGAAACAAACCTAGAATCCTCACAAGGTATCATTCTGCATCATGACGAGCTCTTATTTTCCTTGAATGTGACAATTATTAACCATTTGACTCTCAAACCTTATACCTTTTTCTTATCTAAATTGCATCTTTATATTTTTGTATATCCAACTGTGAACATTCAATATCATAATACTGGTTATGCTCCTATTAGTGAACTTATGAAAGTTTGAGATACCTTCCTTCCATACTTCTCACAAACCACAATGTGCTGCTATTTCTCAGAAGTCAAACCACATTGCATGCTTAAAGTGTATATATACAAATGATAGCATAGCCTGCCTCATCTTCTGAGGTGACCACGGAGAATGGAGCATCTTCTAATGATATTGGTGTTCTCCTTGTTTCACATCAATGGACGTAAGTATATTTTGTCATTTTGATAATATACCAGGATTGCTTTTTATGTCTGTTCTGCATTCTATATATCAGTGTGTACTACTCTACATATACCGTATTTTTCGCCTTATAAGACGCACTTTTTCTTCCCAAAAACTGGGGGGGAAAGTTGGTGCGTCTTATAGGGCAAATACACATCTCCTATCGCGGCGGTCCCTGCGGCCATCAACGGCCGGGACCCGCGGCTAATACAGGACATCACCGATCGCGGTGATGCCCTGTATTAACCCTTCAGGCACGGCGATCAAAGCTGACCGCCGCGTCTGAAGCGAAAGTGACACTAACCCGGCTGCTCAGTCGGGCTGTTCGGGACAGCCGCGGTGAAATCGCGGCGTCCCGTACAGCTTACAGGACACCAGGAGGGACCTTACCTGCCTCCTTGGTGTCTGCTCCGTGCCGGGATCCCCTGCATGGCCGGCGCTCTCCTTCGACGTCATCACGTCATCGCGCATGTGATGGCGGCGACAGAGAGCGAGGATACCCGGCAGCAGAGACATTCTGGAGCAACGGGGACACCCCAGGGACGCGGCGACATCGATGGAGGGCGACATCCAGGGCAGCGGTGACGGGTCCGGAGCGGAGCGGACACGCGAGTATTACCTCCTATACCAGTGGTCTTCAAGCTGCGGACCTCCTGATGTTGCAATACTACAACTCCCAGCATGCCCGGACAGCCAACGGCTGTCCGGGCATGCTGGGAGTTGTAGTTTTGCAACATCTGGAGGTCCGCAGTTTGAAGGTTCAGAATCTTTTTAAAATTGGATGCGTCCTATATGACGGAGCGTCTTATATGGCAAAAAATAAGGTACATCTTATTTGCTCCAGTATCTGAAACGCTAAAGTTTTACAATCTGCATTTAGTTGTGGGTATTGGGTCACCAAGGTGAGGAAACTTCAAAGTACATTCAATAAACATTGTAGAAAGATTTAGGGTATGTTCACACGTACAGGATCCTGCGCAGATTTGATGCCCAGAATTTATAACTGCAGATTAGAAGCTGTGCTCAGTCATTTAGTTTACATTGAAATGTGTCTATTAGGTGAAGATTTGACATTTTCTACAAGCTTATTTTTTGTAGCACAAATTGTACTATTCAACGGAACCCTTTATTTTATATCATAATGTATTGTGAAACACAACAAATATTAAAGGAGTACTCCGCCCCTGGCATCTTATCCCCTATCCAAAGGATAGGGGATAAGATGTTAGATCGCCGCAGTCCCGCTGCTGGGGACCCCAAGGATCGCCGCTGCGGCACCCCGCCATCATTACTGCACAGAGCGTGTTCGCTCTTTGCGTAACGACGGGCGATACAGGGGACGGAGCAGCGTGACATCATGGCTCCGCCCCTCAGGACATCACAGCCCGTCCCCTTAATGCAAGTCTATGGCAGGGGGCGTGACAACCGTCACGCCCCCTCCCATAGACTTGTATTGACGGGGGCGGGCCGTGACGTCACGAGGGGCGGAGCCGTGACATAGCGATGCTCCGGCCCCTGTATTACCCTTCATTACGTGCAGAGCGAACTCGCTCTGCACAGTAATGATAGCGGGGTGCTGCAGCAGCGATCCCCGGGGTCCCCAGCAGCGGGACCCCAGCGATCTGACATCTTATCCCCTATCCTTTGGATAGGGGATAAGATGTCTAGGGGCAGAGTACCCCTTTAATGCCATTTGGTGGGGGTTCTGTTCTTCCTAAGTTTACTGTGTGGTCAAAATGAGGTGGTAACTTATTTTCCGTGGGTCAGTAGGATTACAAATTTATATATTTTTTTTATAGTACTTAAAAAAAAATCTTTTTGTTTTTTCAATTACTTTGACCCCTGTAACTTTTTTATTTTCCCATCTACTCTGCATAGTCTTGTTTATTGTGGATTGAGCTATAGTTTTTTAATTGATACCATTAATAGGCAGATGTGACCTGATTGATAACTTTTTGAATCCACATTTTTTGATATGCAAGGTGACCAAAAAACAGCAATTCTGGCTTTGGTTATTACTTTTCCTTTACAGTAGTAACTATGTAAAATAATCAACACTATATTTTAATATTTTAATATTTTTGCTGCTGGTTAGCTGCTAGCAAACACCACCTATAGAGTAGACTCAGCTTCTTTGCCCTCTCCATACACTGCAAACAGGGTTAATGTGTATTATTGTTACTTAATAAATGCATTTAACATTGTACATTTTTATTATAATTTATTATTAGAGAATGGTAAATACCATATCACTCTACCAAAAATTTGGCTAAAACTATAACTTTTATTCAGACTATTAAAAAACGTCTATTTATCATTCCATAAAGTTACTGGCAAACTATACTGAATACAGTCCAGTGCCACTGGCTGTAAATACAGCAAGACGTGTATATCCCGAAACCTGGTATCACAGGCCAAAAACTTCAATCATTCAGTGTATACAGAACATAGGTTCTTAGACTATCAACCAAAAAACTATTTTACTTAGACATAAGACAGGAAAATCTTGTTCCAATGTCTGTTTGTTCAGAACAGAGCAGAGTTTATGTCTGGTCACCACGGAATAACATTTTACTAGAAGATATAATTAGATTGGGTAAATATCCCTTGCTCTGTAGTCCCCATCATACCCTGCCTACACTGTTAACAAGCTCCCATCAAGATTGTGCCCTTTTTCTACAAAGGTTATTCTATGCTCTGGACCATTGTTTTCCTTAGTTATAAAAAAATAAAAATCACTACGTGTTTCCCCATTTTTCAACAGTTTTTCAGGGGAATTAAACTTAACAGAAATTGGGAATAGATATCCCCCCACTGAATGGTACATGTTTCCTATAATCTCTTGCTCACCATGTAAATCAAATATTGAAATACTATACAGAAAGGCACAGATAAGGTTTTAGGGTGATATGGTAAGGTTTAAGGGTGATATGGACTTCACAGGCTCCATTTTTTTACAGAAATAAATGGTATAACATTGTGCTGGAATTTTGTACCCAATTACTCAAAACAGAGGCCACAGGTCCCAGAGAATGTATTGCTACTTATGTTGGCCAGTCCATCTCTGACAATAAGACTAACAGATGAACAACAACCCAGTCATATCTTGTTTGGGGTTTGGTAGCTAGGATTCCCAATCTGTTTTGATTGGAAATTACTAAGACTAACAGGGACATAATACTGCTGCTTTATAAAGCATTGGTACGGCCTCAACTGGAAGTTCTCCTTTAAGTGGGGATTTGATCAGCGTATTTAAGCCCTTAACGACAATGGACGTAAATGTATGTCATGGTGCCGTGGTACTTAGCGCACCATGACATACATTTACGCTCTGTAATGACCGCGAGCACCGGTCCGGTCATGCATGGAAGGTCCCGGCTGATATCGATCACGCTGATGTCCGCCATTGACCCCTCAGATGCCGTGATCAATGCGGGCGATTCGATCATGCGTCACTTAAAATGGATGAGCGAATTGCCCGCTGTGCTGCTGCGGGGATCCGATCATCCAGCATGGCGGTCCCCTCACCTGCCTCTGGCCGTCTCCCAGGGTTTTCTGCTCTGGTCTAAGATCGAGTAGACCAGAGCAGAAGATCGCCAATAATACTGATCAATGCTAGGCCCTATGCATAGCACTGAACAGTATAAGCAGTCAAATGATTGCTACAAATAGTTTCTATGTGGACATAAAAAGTGTTAAAAAAATGTAAAAAGTGTAAAAAAAAATAATAATAAAAATGTGAAAAATCCCCTTATCCAATGAAAATGTAAATCGTCCCTTTTTCCCATTTTACCACCAAAAAGAGTAAAAAAAAATTAATAAACATATTTGGTAATGCCGCATGTGTAAATGTCTGAACTATCAAACTACTGTATAATGTTAATTATACCTTATGGTGAACGGCGTAAATGTAAAAAAAATAAAATAAAAAAAAAATTTGCTGCTTTTTTGTCACATTTTATTCCAAAAAAAATTAAGCAAAAGTGGATAAAAAGTGAAATATGAACAAAGTGATAGCAATAAAAACTAAAGATCACGGCACAAAACATGAGCCCTTATAATGCCCCGTATATGGAAAAATTAGAAAGTTATAGGTGGTCAAAATAGGTCAATTTTAAACAGACTACTTTTGTTAAAATAGTTTGAGATTTTTTTTAACCTCTTCAGGACGCAGGGCGTATGCATACACCTTGCATCCTGAGTCCTTAAGGACGTAGGGCGTATGGGTACTGGGACCGGACCAGGATGACTGCTGATATCTATCAGCAGACATCCCGTGCAGACCGGCGATTTTCGGCAGATGCGGGTCATACCGTTGTCCGGTGACCCCGAAAATCAGGGGGATCGGGGGTGTCCAAGACACCCCCGGTCCCCCTGAAGGGATAAGAGTTAGGTGGCAGGGGTGCCACCCCTCCTATCCCTGCTATTGGTCATCAAGAAGCGACGACCAATAGCAGATCGGGGGGCGGGGGGGTTAAAGTTCGGTTCCCCCGTTCTGCCCACCAACGGTAATCCAGGCAGAATGGCAGAACTGTAGCGTGACCGGCGGCTGTGGCGGTGGAGGTCCCTTACCTCATTGGTGGCGGCTGGTGGCAATGACGTGTGGCTCCCTGGTGAAGACTACGGAAGCCAGTGAGTAGATGCCTAGCAACATCTGGGGGGGGGGGGGGCTAAAGTTTGGAGACCACTATACAGTGGTCTCTAAACTGTAGCCCTCCAGATGTTGCAAAACTACAACTCCCAGCATGCCCAGACAGCCGTTTGGGAATGCTGGGATTTGTAGTTTTGCAAGATTTAGAGGGCTACAGTTTAGAGATCACTGGCCCTCCAGATCTTGCAAAACTAATACTCCCAGCATGCCCACACAGCAGTTTGCTGTCTGGGCTTGCTGGGATTTGTAGTTTTGCAACATCTGGAGGGCCGCAGTTTGGAGATCACTATGCAGTGGTCTCTAAACTGTAGCCCTCCAGATGTTGCAAAACTGCAAATCCCAGCATGCCCATACAGCAAACAGCTGTCTCGGCATGCTGGGAGTTGTAGTTGCATACCTCCAGCTGTTGCATAACTACATCTCCCAGCATGCCCTTCGGCGATCAGTACATGCTGAGAGTTGTAGTTTTGCAACAGCTGGAGGTACACTGGTTGGAAAATACTGAGTTAGTAACAGAACCTAACTGAAGATTTTCCAACCAGCGTGTCTCCAGCTGTTGCAAAAGTACAACTCCCAGCATGCACAGTCTGTCAGTACATGTTGGGAGTTGTAGTTTTTCAACAGTTGGAGGTTTGCCCCCCCCCCCCCCCATGTGAAGGTACATTCACACGGCAGGTTTACAGTAAGTTTCCTGCTTCAAGTTTGAGCTGCGTCAAATTTTCTGCCGCGGGCAAACTCCTAGCGGGCAACTCAGCGTAAACCTCCGCCCGTGTGAATGTACCCTAAAAACACAACACTACACTACAATAACACATAATAAAGGGTAAAACACTACATGTACACCCCTTACACTGTCCCCTCCCCCCCCCCCCCCCCCAATAAAAATGAAAAACGTATTGTACGGCAGTGTTTCCAAAACGGAGCCTCCAGCTGCTGCAAAACAACAACTCCCAGCATTTCTGGACAGCCACTGACTGTCCAGGCATGCTGGGAGTTTAGCAACAGGGAGGCACCCTGTTTGGGAATCACTGGCATAGAATACCCCTATGTCCACCCCCTGTGCAATCGCTATTTTAGTCCTCAAATGCGCATGGCACTCTCTCACTTCAGAGCCCTGTCGTATTTCAAGGAAACAGTTTAGGGCCACATATGTGGTATTTCCGTACTCGAGAGAAATTGAGTTACAAATTTTGGGGGCCTTTTTCTCCTTTTACCCCTTATGAAAAGGAAAAGTTGGGGTCTACATAAGCCGGTTAGTGTAAAAAACTTTATTTTTTTACACTAACATGCTGGTGTTGCCCCATACTTTTATTTAAAGGTAAAAGGAAAAAAAGACTAACAAAATTTGTAACGCAATTTACCCCATATGTGGACGTAAAATGCTCTGTGGACGCACAACAAGGCTCAGGAGTGAGAATGCACCATGTACATTTGAGGCCTAAATTGATTTGCACAGGGGTGGCTGATTTTACAGCGCTTCTGACATAAACTCAAAATAATAAATACCCACTGGCTTCCTAAATCTGACATGCACCCAAAAAAACATTTCAGCAAAAATTCTTTCCAAAAGCCAAATGTGACTCCTTCTCTTCTGAGCATTGTAGTGCGCCCGCAGTGCACTTGACGTCCACACATGGGGTATTCCATACTCAGAAGAGATGGGGTTACAAATTTTGGGGGACATTTTCTCCTATTACCCCTTGTAAAAATGTAAAACCTAGGGAAAAACGGCATTTTAGTGAAAAAAAATTCATTTACACGTCTAACTTTAACGAAAAGTCGTCAAACATGTGGGGTGTTATGGCTCACTGGACCCCTTGTTACGTTCCCTGAGGGGTGTAGTTTACAAAATAGTATTCCATGTGGGGTTTTTCTTGCTGTTCTTACACCATAGGGGCTTCCTAAATGTGACATGCCCCCAAAAAACCCTTTCAGAAAAACTCCTGACCACGGGAATGGAAGATCGTGACATCACGACTCCACCCACGTGTGACATCACACCCCGCCCCCTCAATGCAAGTCTATGGGAGGGGGCGTGACACCTGCCACGCTCCCTTCCATAGACTTTCATTGAGGGGGCGAGGTGTCATGTCACACGGGGGCAGAGTCGTGACGTCACGATCTTCCGTTCCCGTGGTCGGGATGGTATTAGCCTGAGGGCCTCCAGCAGTTCTGGAAGCCGTTACAGGGGGGTGCTGCATGGTAGATCCAGGGGGTCCCAAGCGGCGGGACCCCCGCGGTCAGACATTTTATCCCCTATTCTTTGGATAGGGGATAAGATGTCTAGGGGTGGAGTACCCCTTTAAGGGGTTAGGTATTTACATGGCCTGTACAAAAAAATATGAGGAAAAACTGTTCCAGGTAAAAAAAAAATACGTCCAGCAAGTTCAAACATGGAGGTGAAGTTGAAGGGGTATGGGGGGATGAAGGTGAGGGGATGCTATATTTTTGCATACACATGTTATTTTTTTCTCGGGAATGGATCAAACCCTGTTTCGAAGCTTTCAGCTGTTCCTGCTGTGACCAGTTCCTAAGGTAGACTGTTCCATAAATTCACAGTTCTTATGGTAAAGAAGGCTTATCGCCCCTGGAGACAGACGGAGGGAGTGACCCCTTGTCTTTTTAAGGCTAAGTTTCCACTTGGTTTTTTTCTGGCAGTTTTTGGAAAACTGCCACTGCAGTTTTTGAGCCAAAGCCAGAAGTGTATTCAAAGGGAATGGGAAATATAAAGCAAGGACTTACACTTCTCCTCCCTTATGGATCCACTTCTGACTTTGGCTCAAAAACTGCAGTGGCAGTTTTCCAAAAAGTGCCAAAAAAAAACCCAAGTGGAAACTTAGCCTTAAAAAGACAAGGGGTCACTCCCTCCGTCTGTCTCCAGGGGCGATAAGCCTTCTTTACCATAAGAACTGTGAATTTATGGAACAGTCTACCTTAGGAACTGGTCACAGCAGGAACAGCTGAAAGCTTCGAAACAGGGTTTGATCCATTCCCGAGAAAAAAAATAACATGTGTATGCAAAAATATAGCATCCCCTCACCTTCATCCCCCCATACCCCTTCAACTTCACCTCCATGTTTGAACTTGCTGGACGTATCTTTTTTCACCCGTACTAACTATGTAACTATGAGTAGAAAGGTTTGATAAATGGAAATCACTGGGGCTCAGATCCTGGGGTTTTCAAGGTTGGCATTGGCTGCAGCTGACATTGATATAATGTGATGATATAAAGTGGATCATCTGGGCTATAATTCTTGGCTATGGTTTACAGAATTCCACATTAAAACCTACTGAACAACATGGTGTTTATCCAGTGATTCTGTATTGACTCGTCCTTATCTACAGATGTCTGCATGGAAATTATCGGAGGAAATGAGGCGACGCCGCACTCCAGACCATACATGGCTTACATATCAATGGGCAGATTTCTATGCGGTGGAGCATTGATAAAACCAAACTGGATTTTAACTGCTGCTCATTGTGATATGTAAGTATCTGCACCCCCACTGAAAGGAAAATCATCTGTACATTGCCCCATTGTTTCTAGTTGTACAATGTTGTACACAGACTGTTTTTAGTACTGCTTCCTTGGCCATGTCTCATTTAGCTAAAGGGGTACTCCACCCCTAGACATCTTATCCCCTATCCAAAGGATCCTTAAGATGTCACGCCCCGCCCCAACCCCTCAATGCAAGTCTATAGGAGCGGTGTCGTGGCGGCCCCTCCCATTGGCTTGCATTGAGGGGGCGGGGCCGTGAAATCACGATACTCCGGCCCCTTCATCGTGAGTCATCAGCACGGAGCGATCATCACTCTGTACAGCTAATGACATGCGGGTGCTGCAGGAGAGATCGCGAGGTTCCCAGCTGCGGAACCCCCGTGATCAGACATCATATCCCCCATCCTTTGGATAGGGGATAAGATGTCTAGGGGCAGAATACCCCTTTAAGTATCCTGTAAAATGCTCTATTAGTGCATTTTCAGGAAATAGGTTGGGTTCATGAATGAGCCTTTTTATATTGGCCAGAATAGAGAGCCTCTACTTAGACCATATTTTTCAATATTAGTGACCCAATTCCTACTGGAAAAGTCCGTACATGACCAAACATCATAATCAATTGCAGTTGTTGCTGCATTATTAGTATTATGAAGAATAAAAATCCAATGAATTGATACATAAAAATTTCTAAAAATGAAGGAGGTTGGGCGATCATCTGATTGTTCCAGATCTGGGTGTTAAATGGTCAGTGGAATTTGTGGCTGGTCATACGTTTCCCTGCAGTGGCCTCTAAATGTAGTACTGCATGCTGGCCATTAAAATAAACGATATTCAGTGTAATATACAGTGACCCCCCCCCCCCCCCCCGACCTACGATGGCCCCACATATGATCATTTCAACATACGATGGCCTCTCAGAGGGCATTGCATGATGAAGGCAGCATCAACATACGATGCTTTTGTATGTCGGGGCCATCGCATAAACGGCTATCCGGCAGCGCAGACTGCTTCAGCTACCACCGGATAGCCGTTTACGGTGCCCCGTGAGCTCCGGTGATGGTCTCCTACCTGTCCTCGGGGCTCCGGAGCGTCCTCTTCACGATCCCCTCCATCGCCGGCGCTTTCCTTCGTTGTCATCACGTCGCGTGCACGCTGTCCTGTCATCCAATAGGAGCGGCGTGCGTAGAGACATGATGACGGTGACGGGGAGCGAGGATGCCGGGGAAGCAGAGACGTCCGGAGCGTCGAGGACACCACGGGGACGTGGCGACAGCGATAGAGGGCGACATCCAGGGAAGCGGTGATGGGTCCGGAGCGGCGGGGACACGGGAGTATAACCTCCAATACCAGTGGTCTTCAACCAGCTGTTGGCTGTCCGGGCATGCTGGGTGTTGTAGTTTTGCAACATCTGGAGGTCCGCAGGTTGTAGACCACTGTCCTATACTTTAAATTGCACGGATCCCTCCTACATACGATGGTTTCAACAAACGATGGTCCATTTGGAACGGATTACCATCGTATGTTGAGGGACCACTGTATATGTATTTTCAAAACAGTGTGCCTTCAGCTGTTGGAAAACTACAACTTCCAGCATGTCCGGACAGCCGAAGGCTGGCCGGGCATGCTGGAAGCTGTAGTTATGCAACAGCTGGAGACACACTGTTTCAAAAATACTGTAATATATAGAGATGCAGAATAGGACGTGCTCTATATGGAAAGAGATATTTGGGATCAATGTGATTGATGATCATCTTCAGTTTGCTATTTAATTGTCCTGACTCTCTATGATTTTCTACTTATTTTCTCAGTGGAAATGATTCTTATGCTATACTGGGGGCACACCGACTGAAAGATACCAATGAGCAGCAGAAGTTAAGGATTAAGCGTGGCATTAAGTACCCCTGTTTCGACAAGGATCTCAAGATCAATGACCTTCAACTTTTACAGGTAAGGATTAAAACAATGTGACAGAATACAAGGAGAGACCAACAAAATATATCTGTAAGAACCACTGTTTGTTATAGGTGTATCTAAGTTATATTAAAGGGGTTCTCCAGAGGGGAAACTATTTTAAAATCAACTGGTGCCAGAAAGTTACAGATTTGTAAATAACTTCTATATAAAAATCTTAATCCTTCCAGTACTTATCAGCTGTTGTATGCTCTAGAGGAAGTTGTGTAGTTTTTCCAGTCAGACCACAGCGCTCTCTGCTGCCACCTCTGTCCATGTCAGGAATTGTCCGCAGCAGGAGAGGTTTACTATGGGGATTTGCTCCTGTTCTGGACAGTTCCTGACATGGACAGAGGTGTCAGCAGAGAGCACTGTGGTTAGACTTCCTCTGGAGCATACAGCATACGGGAAGGCGTAAGATTTTAAAATAGAAGATTACACATCTGAAGACCCCAATGTTTATCAAAACAAAGAGGCCATGATGCTCCAGTTAGAGTTTTGCCCCCTTCAATAGTCATCCACTGTTTCTATACATGCATCTGTGTCTGCTTTTCAACCCCATTGTGTTGATCATAGAGGAACTGGAAGTTGGATCCCATCAATGAGACAACTTAACCCCTTAAGGACTCAGGGTTTTTCCGTTTTTGCACTTTCGTTTTTTCCTCCTTACCTTTTAAAAATCATAACCCTTTCAATTTTCCACCTAAAAATCCATATTATGGCTTATTTTTTGCGTCGCCAATTCTACTTTGCAGTGACATTAGTCATTTTACCCAAAAATGCACGGTGAAACGAAAAAAAAAATCAT
Source organism: Hyla sarda (assembly GCF_029499605.1). Taxonomy (NCBI): domain Eukaryota; kingdom Metazoa; phylum Chordata; class Amphibia; order Anura; family Hylidae; genus Hyla; species Hyla sarda. Next base: position 558,559,001 of record NC_079189.1, on the reverse strand, counting down.
TGTGCGACAAAATCGAACAAAAAATGCCATTTTGTAACTTTTGGGGGCTACCGTTTCTGCGCAGTGCATATTTCGGTAAAAATGACACCTTATCATTATTTTGTAGGTCCATACGGTTAAAATGATACCCTACTTATATAGGTTTGATTTTGTCGCACTTCTGGAAAAAATCATAACTACATGCAGGAAAATTTATACGTTTAAAAATGTAATCTTCTGACCCCTATAACTTTTTTATTTTTCCACGTACAAGGCGGTATGAGGACTCATTTTTTGCGCCGTGATCTGAAGTTTTTATTGCTATGATTTTTGTTTTGATCGGACTTTTTGATCACTTTTTATTCATTTTTTAATGGTATAAAAAGTGACCAAAAATGCGCTTTTTTTGACTTTGGAATTTTTTTGCGCGTACGCCATTGACTGTATGGTTTAATTAATGATATATTTTTATAGTTCGGACATTTATGCACGCGGCGATACCACATATGTTTATTTTTATTTTTTTTTACACTGTTTTATTTTTTTATGGGAAAAGGGGGGTGATTCAAACTTTTATTAGGGAAGGGGTTAAATGACCTTTATTAACACTTTTTTTTAACATTTTTTTTTTGCAGTGTTATAGGTCACTTTCACCGGGTCACTTTCACTTTAGAAGGGTTAATACCGCACATCGATGTGTGGTATTAGCCGCGGGTCCCGGCCGTTGATGAGCGCCGGGACCGACGCAATATGATGTGGGATCGCGGCGCGATCCCGCTTCATATCGCGGGAGCCGGCGCAGGACGTAAATATACGTCCTGCGTCATTAAGGGGTTAAAGGGGTACTCCGCTGCTCAGCGCTTGGAACAAACTGTTCCGAATGCTGGAGCCGGCGTCGGGAGCTTGTGATATCATAGCCCCGCCCCCTCATTATGTCATGCCCCGCCACCCAATGCAAGTCTATGGGAGGGGCGTGACATCATCGGCGGGACCCCCGTGATCAGACATCTTATCCCCTATCCTTTGGATAGGGGATGAGATGTCTAGTGGTGGAGTAGCCCTTTAACTCGCCTGATCCAAGCTCTACTGTAGAGAGAATTAATGAAAAATATACTGCCTGCTTGGATGGGAAGGTCTCAGAACACACAGGGCATCTAATCTTGCTGTGTATGGGGATGCCTACAGTATAGAGCACAACCATAGGCAGGTAGTTTTAATATTATGGCTGATCAGTGTATATCTGTTTCATTACAGCTGGAGAAACCTGCAAAGCTCAGCAAGTCTGTTGCTTGTATTCCGCTACCAAAAAGGGAGGAAAAAATTGCAGCCAAGAAAATTTGCAACGTGGCTGGGTGGGGATTAACCGATCCAGGAAAAACGACACCATCAGACGTCCTCCGAGAAGTTAATCTGACAATTGTTGACAATGGAGAATGCAACAAAATATATGGGAAAAAATATAAACAACGCGTCACCATAACCAATAACATGATGTGTGCAGGATCAATTAAAAAGCGTAAAGGTGACACATGTGAGGTAAGTCATGCTACATGAAGATTATACTGTTTATCAATATGTGAAAAGTATTCAACCCCTTATCTAAATGCCCCTTCTTTTGGTATGTTTATATTCATAAATAAAATGTGACTCTAGACAGAGGGTAATTTCTTTTAAACATAAAAGAATCAAACACCCATAACAACCAGGTAAGAAAGTTATTTGACTTCTAATTTACAGAGGCATATAATGGGTAAACTAATGTCATGGCCCAGCAGCCCCCATTAGATGCTGATGTATAGATGCCACTGCCCAACAACCCCATTTAAATGACTACATAATTAAAATTCTTCTGCACCATTCACAATGCAAAATTTCTGCGGTGGAAAGTCTGCTGTGGAAATCCTGGATGAACATGTTCATTATTTCAGCAAAATACTGAGCAGAATACATTGCTGTCTATGGGGACCAGCAAAGTCCAAGTGCCAGCCGCCGTCATAATCCTAAATTAGGCTGGGTTAACATAGATCAGTGTTTCCTTCCAGTGTGCACCGGAAAGAAACTGATGCTAGAACTGATCCTATTCATTTGAATGGGACAGTTCACAATCATCCAGCATCTCAATTTTGACGCCGGTTGGTTGGACACACCGGAGGGCACCAACGTAGATCTGGACGCAAGTGATGCCGCAACTAAGGACAAGTTGTCATCAGTTTTAGGGCATCCGGCATCCATTGTTTCTGGACATCAGACAGGAGAACGCAGCAAGCTGCGTTCTCCTGTCCGCTGTCCAGAAACAATGGACGTCGGATGCCATACAACTGATGACAACTTGTCATCAGTTGCGGCATCAGTTACGTCCAGATCTAGGCTGAGTTCACCTATGCCGGATGCCGGATATAGGGGAACTCAGCTTTACAATGCACAATTTTGTTCCCATTTTTTTAATTGTTTGGAATCCCAGAAGTTATCCTCTATGTTGTGGATAGAAGATAAATCCTTTAGATGGGAATAATCCTTTTAGGAGATTGACAAACTCAAGATGTGGCACGAATAAAGTATTAAAGGGGTATTCCAGGCAAAAACATTTTATCCCCTCAACACTGATTATAAAGGGCCTGCTGCTCTCATGATATGCCTGTGTTGGTAAATTTTTAGTAAATACTATCCTCCATTAAAAGGGGTACTCCACCGAAATATATCTTATCCCCCTATCCGAAGTATAGGGGATAAGAAGTCTGATCACTGGGGCCTGCCGCTGGGGACCCCTGCGATCTCCAAGCCGGCAGCAGTGGTGTCCGGGACTCGTGACATCAGGACACGCCCCCTCCATTTATGTATATAGGAGGGGGTGTGACGGCTTTGACACGAATGAAGGGGACGTGTCAGCGGTTGCACGGCTGACTGGGGTGCAGCGCCGGAGATTGCAGGGGTCTCCAACAGCGGGACCCCCTGTGATCAGACATCTAATGGTATACATTTAGCTAATTAAAGAGAATAATATGCAAATGAATCTTCACATTGTCTTTATTGTTTGAGCTGGAAGGTTCAGAATATTGCCAAATAAATTCCCTCATCTAAAGTCATCATATAGAATATTTATAGTGTTTTATATACAACACAGGAAAGAATGGACAGAATCTTGTGATTGAGCAATGTGTCCCTTAAAGGGGTACTCCAGAGAAAAACAAATGTTTTCATATCAACTGTTACCAGAAAGATTTACCGATTTGTACATTTTTTCAATAAAAAAATCTTTTTAACTCCCCTGGGAAAGCGAATCAGACCACACACCCCTAACTTCCTTCAGATTAATGGGGGTGCGGCGGTCAACTGACAGCTTATGCCATTTTGTTCCAATGATCAGAGGGCCTCTCAGAAATTTGACCCTAATTTTTTCAATGAATTGACTGCACCAGAAATCTATAGTCATGCAGCTTAACAACCTGAAGTGTTATATGATCTATTTCAGGGTGATTCCGGTGGTCCCTTGATCTGTGACAATAAATATGCAGGTATTGTCTCATTTGGACCAAAGTTTTGCGGTCAAGAAAGGATTCCAGGTGTCTACACACGACTTACAGAAAATTATCTCGAGTGGATCCGAAAAACAATCGGCGGAGATTATTCTGAAACATACACAGTATAAATAGATTATCCAGATGAAATGTGAACATTACATAGTTAACTCCGAGCCAGAATAATAGACCAATGCAGTAGATGATCTGGTAAATTTCAGATGGACCCCATCATGACAAAACTTGGGTCACTTCTGCTTAATATATAAGTCCCTGTAAACCTTGTATGTAAATGGTGTTCTATTATTGCCTTGTGCTTTCTGAAGGTTTTTTTTAATGCAAGCTGTAATATAGAATTATCTAGATAAAAAATAATAATTACAATAAACATGAAAGTGATTTCTGACCTATGTCAATTGTCTATCAATGTGTACACATTCCACATTTGTACTGCACTAGGGACTTGGGGTTAAAGTCTTGTAACTGAGTTCCTGCACTTTCTCCACAGCAGGAACACCATTTCCATTAGCAGGAGTCCAGCGGTGCAAGCCCTTAAAGGGGTACTCCGCCCCTAAACATCCTATTCCCTATCCAAGGGACCAGACCCCCGCGATCTTGGCTGCGGCACCCCAGGCATCCGGTGCACAGAGCGAACTTCATTCCGTGCTGGATGACTGGCGATGCAGGGCGGAGGCTCGTGACGTCACAACCACGCCCCCTCAATGCAAGTCTATGGGAGGGGGCATGATGGCTGTCACGCCCTCTCCCATAGACTTGCATTGAGGGGGCATGGCCGGGCCAACACTCCGGAGCTGCACGCAACACTCTAAACGAACGCTGGGTGCAGCAAGGAGATCGCGATGGTCCCTAGCGGCGGGAGCCCCCTGATCAGACATCTTATCCCCTATCCTTTGGATTAACTACCTAGAGAAATCTGTAACCACCTCCCAGGATAGGGGGTAGAGTGGAGACATCGCCTGCATATATTGGCTAGGGGTCTTTCTCTGTCAATAGATTCAAATCTGTTTTTTAGTTTGGAAATGCAACGCAAGACAATTTTTAGCAAAATGTGACCCTCTACACACTGTAAGGCTAAATCCATACTTCAGAATCTCCGGACCAAATTTCACACATTCAGCAACAGAGTTCATGGGTGTATCAGACAATAGGTCCTGGGGCCTACTGCAGGGTAGACTGTTTTGGGGCCTAACAAAGGATCTGTTAGGCTGGGTTCACATATGTCCGGCATAGGCCTAGATCTCAATGCAACTGATGCCACAACTGATGACAAGTTGTCATCAGTTGTATGGCATCTGGTGTCCATTGTTTCTGCACAGCAGACAGGGTAACGCAGCAAGCTGTTGCTATCTGGCGTGTCCAACCATCGGGCGTCAAAATTGAGATGTTGGATGATTGTGAACTGTCCCATTCAAATGAATGGGATCAGTTCTAGCATCAGTTTCCCTCTGGTGTACGCCAGAGGAAAACTGTGCCGGACGCCAAATATATGTGAACCCAGCCTTAGAGATTTTGCTCAGAAGGCAAGAAGTTTGAAGTTACATAAAAGAGCAAAAGAACCATAAAAAAGAAAAAAGACCATAATGGTGATCATTGTGTAGTGGTGACCTAGCTTCCTGAAACTGCATACAAGGAGTGCTGGGGTATTTTTCTATTGCTTAGTATGGTGACGCCAAAGTTGTGGCGTGACCACAGGGTGTGTAGGGTGTAGGTGGACGGGGCAGATGGTATAGCCCAGGGGCAGGGTGTTTTTAACCCCTAATATTCGTGATGCCAGAGGTTTTTTTTTCCGGTAACCACCTGAACGGTAGCACCGCTATGCCAAGGTTAGGCAAGGCAATAAAGTCCACGACCAGGTAAGGGTTAACAGTAGCTTTACTGAGGTTAGACAGTTGTTTAAGTCTTTACAGCTAGGCCAGAATCCCAGAGAGTCAACCAGTAACATGGAAAGGGCCTTGCAGCTTGCTGGGACTTGCAGTACTTTTGGGTCAGACTTCAATACAGCGCCTCTGACTATAATTTACTTGACTAGTGACTTGGCTTTGGTAGAGACAGCAGACATAGATGAGGTGACTTACTGACAATGTGGCTGGTGTGCAGGCTTTATGGCCTCAGGTGTACTGGACACAGGATCTGTGATGTCTGTGCTTTTCTGTTCCTCAGGATCTAAGAGTGATGGTGTAAGAGAGCGATTGTAATGGCTGCCCCTCTTATAAAGGGGGGCTGAGCAAGAAGCCCATAGGTCAAGCTGCAGGTCAGGTGGTCAACTGGTGCTCTCTGGGTAACATAACAAATGATACCTTCAAAGGTCCTTAAAGGCCTTTATACTTTATATACCTATACATAACATTATGCACTATGTTTACAACACTATACATAACATTAGACTTACTACTATGGGGGAGACGCTGCAGGAGAGCCCCTAAGACAATGAGGGACTCAACCTGACAGGGCCTAAGTACTGTACAGAAGTATATCCTGTACTGGGACATTACATTAGAATATGCTAAGGCCATGAAGGTCAGAGTGTGCGCACCTGCATTATATGGGATGCATTACAAGATTGAGGTGGTGCTTCTTCACTTTCAGCTTTTTTGACATTTTATGATGGAGCTCTTGGACTACTTTTATTGTGGAGCCCCAGCGTTACTTGCTCAGACCACCCTCTTCTCCCTCATCCTTATGGATCCCCATGCACAATTTACTGTAAATGAAAAAGATACAGTGACCCCTTGACCTACGATGGCCCCGACATACGATCATTTCACCATACGATGGCCTCTCAGAGGCCATCGCATGTTGAAGGCAGCATCAACATACGATGCTTTTTTATGTCAGGGCCATCGCATAAACGGCTATCCGGCAGCGCTGACTGCTTCAGCTGCCACCGGATAGCCGGTTACGGTGCCCCGTGAGCTCCGGTGATGGTCACTTACCTGTCCTTGGGGCTCCGGCGCGTCGTCTTCGGGATCCCCTGCATCGTCGGGGCTCTCCATCGTCGTCATCACGTCGCTGCGCACGCCGTCCCATCATCCAATAGGAGCGGCGTGCCTAGCGACGTGATGGCGGCGACGGAGAGCGCGGTTGCCGGGGAAGCAGAGGCCTTGCCGCAGCATCGGGGACGTGGCGACAGCGATGGACGGCGACATCCCGGGCAGCGGTGACGGTCCGGAGCGGCGGGGACAGGTGAGTACAACTTTCTCTAACAGTGGTCTACAACCTGCGGACCTCCAGATGTTGCAAAACTACAACACCCAGCATGCCCGGACAGCCGTTGGCTGTCCGGGCATGCTGGGTGTTGTAGTTTTGCAACATCTGGAGGTCCGCAGGTTGTAGACCACGGTCCTATACTTCTCGTTGCACGGATCCCTCAACACACGATGGTTTCAACAAACGATGGTCCATTGGGAACGGATTACCATCGTATGTTGAGGGACCACTGTATTTAATTTTGACCCCAAAAACATTTTTGAGAAGTATCTTAAGAAACAAAAAAGTGACTTCTACTATTCTCTTCTTCCCCTGTCATCCTTCTGCAAATCATGATGATATTTATGGGACTTTGCTGAGAACTTGCAAAAAATAAGAAACAAAGCAAAAAAACTAAAAAAACAAAAAAAAAAAAAACATCTATCTAAACAAATGACATCAACGCAGGCTTTCGAATTCCTGGATGGCAGCAGCAGCTTGTTAATCCAGCCTCCATCCTGGATCCTATGAAGTACAACAAGGGAGGCTGGCAGTAGGATAGCACCGCCGGATTGAGGAAGCTGACGACTGACAACCCTGTGGGAAGACAATGTATAAATTTGTAGGTTGATGCTCAGCTACTACTTTGGATCTGTTCCTGTCCTGAAGCTCAGCGTCCAGTCCGCCCTGTCTGCCGATATGAAGTGCTGCATCTTTGTCGCCTCTCTCTTGATTCACGTGCCCCTTGGCACGGCTTGGAATGCCCAGTATGCTGTGGACTGCCCAGAGCGCTGTGACAGCAATGAGTGCAAGAGCACCATAAGGTGTAAGAGGACTGTGCTGGACGACTGCGGCTGCTGCAGGGTCTGCGCCGCAGCTGCTGGGGAAACTTGTTACCGGACTGTGTCTGGCATGGATGGTGTTAAATGTGGGCCTGGACTGAAATGCCATTTTTTTACAGAAGAGGATGATTTTGGAGATGAATTCGGAACATGCAGAGGTAATAATGACGCTTTATGCCATTTTTTTATTGCCTGGGTTTAGCCATTTTTCTTTCTTTCTCCGTTATATGTTTTAATGTTCATTCGAAAATTCACAATACTTTTAAAAGTGGAAGACATTGACGGAATCTACAGAACCATCTACAGATGTAGCAGAGCTGAATGTGTTATTTAACTCCTCGAGCTGCATATTTTATGATCTACAATAACTACTGCCTATATATATATATATATATATATATATATATATATATATATATATATACAGTGAACCCTCAACTTACAATGGCCTCAACATACAATAGTTTCAACATATAATGGTCTTTTCTGGACCATTGTAAGTTGAAACCAGACTCATCATACAATGTACGGACAGTCCAGATCTGTGAAACATGTCAATGGCCAGAAGAACTGACCAATCAGAATGGGCAATTTACTGGTAAAACACCTGTATTACTGAAGCGTATGCACTGACTAATGTCTGGTAGCGCCCCCTTCAGTACAGGGAGGTATTACATGTTCTGCACACTTTACCTGTACCAGGGTTAGCTGCTCCTTTGGACACCAGGTCAGGGCGGCTCCATGTTACTTTTTTTAGGACATTGCATGTACTATACAGGACCCCGAAGAAGCTCCTGTACTCTACATAGACCAGTGTTTCCCAAGCAGGGTGCCCCCAGCTGTTGCAAAACTACAACTCCCAGCATGCCCGGACAGCCAAAGGCTGTCCGGGCATGCTGGGAGTTGTAGTTTTGCAACAGCTGGAGGCTCCCTGCTTGGAAAACACTGACATAGACAGTAATTACAGCTCACAGAAGATCTTTCTTACTTTTATATGTAAGGATTTGCTTTATCTATATTAATTAACTACTTATTTTTCTTTAATCCCCACTTTTTCCTATTTTTGGATGACATTTAGAACCAATTATCAGGTTTCCATAGAGTTCTGGTCTCAACATACAATGGTTTCAACATACAATGGTCATCCCAGAACCAATTAATATTGTAACTTGAGGGAGCACTGTATACATATATATATATATATATATATATATATATATATATATATTGCACTACTAAGGTTAGTTGTGTCACATGAAAAACTTAGCTCTGCTTCATTTTTTTTTATATTTAATAGTTTTATTTTTTTTTAAACTACAAAATTTATTTTAGAAAACTGCGTTCCTAGTATAGGTTGTTGAGTTGACACTATGGCGCCAGCATATACAATAGTTCTTTACCATCAGAATGATCAGTATACTAAAAAGTACATAGTCTAAATAGGCTTATATTAACAATAACAATTATCTATCTCTCTCATATCTATCTATCTAACTGTCTGTCTATTTATCTTTTATTGATTTAAACATCTATTTAACATCTAAATCTCTATGGAAATAAGCAATTTACCCCTTTCCTTCAGAAACCTATCATTTTCATTCCATAATAAATCTTTGTATCTATATGCCAAAATAGGACCATATTTTAGGATTTGACATTATAAAGATTTACCTGCGTTTCTATAGAAAACACAAGATATTGTTACATTATAAGATATAAAAAATGACAAACTCCCCATGTAAGTGACCTCAGGAGTCATGAAGAACACAGAACAGGTAAAGTGTATAAAAATACAAGAATGAAGAAGATTTTGGTTTTGGTTTGTGATATCTAAAATGTAACTTTCTTATAGAGAGATAAAGAGATTATATTGACAGATAAAAGATAGATAATAGATAAATATGATTATAGATAAATAGATAGATAGATGTGATAATTAGATAGATAGATGTGATAATAGATAGATAGACAGATGAACAAGGATAAGTTAGCCAGCACTACTGATCCCAAACTACTATATGGACCTGGCATACAGGTGCATGTTGCTAGATAGATAGATAGATATGAGATAGATAGATAGATAGATAGATAGATAGATATGAGATAGATAGATAGATAGATATGAGATAGATAGATATGAGATAGATAGATATGAGATAGATAGATAGATAGATAGATATGAGATAGATAGATAGATAGATAGATATGAGATAGATGCATGTGATAATTAGATAGATAGATAACTAAATATAATAAGAACAGATAGAGAGATAAATTAAAGATAGATAACTAAATAAATAAATAAATAGATAGTGGATAAGTATGATGATAGATATGACATAGATAGATATGAGATAGATAGATAGATATGAGATAGATAGATAGATAGATATGCGATAGATAGATAGATAGATAGATATGAGATAGATAGATAGATAGATAGATAGATAGATAGATATGGAAAAGACTGCAGCACACAAAAGTAGTTCAAAAAAATCGTTAAATGTTTATTCCATCCACAAATAAACACTTCACAATTTTTTTTGAACTACTTTTGTGTGCGGTGGTCTTTTCCATATGGCTCTAAGCTGGATTCCCTGACCAGGAACCCCATGATGGCATGCACCTAACTACTATAGAGACACTTGGGCGGATGCGCTGTTCTTAGGACTTCAGTGGATAGATAGATATGAGATAGATAGATAGATAGATAGATATGAGATAGATAGTTATGGGATAGATAGATAGATAGATATGAGATAGATATGAGATAGATAGATAGATAGATAGATAGATATGAGATAGATAGATATGGGATAGATAGATATGGGATAGATAGATAGATAGATAGATATGAGATAGATAGATATGGGATAGATAGATAGATAGATAGATAGATAGATATGAGATAGATATGAGATAGATAGATAGATAGATAGATAGATAGATAGATAGATAGATATGAGATAGATAGATATGGGATAGATAGATATGAGATAGATAGATAAGAGATAGATAGATAGATATGAGATAGATAGATATGAGATAGATAGATATGAGATAGATACGAGATAGATAGATAGATAGATATGAGATAGATAGATATGGGATAGATAGATAGATAGATATGAGATAGATAGGAGATAGATATGAGATAGATATGAGATAGATAGATATGGGATAGATAGATATGAGATAGATATGAGATAGATAGATAGATATGAGATAGATAGATAGATAATAGATAGATATGAGATAGATAGATAGATAGATAAATAGATATGAGATAGATAGATATGAGATAGATAGATATGGGATAGATAGATAGATATGAGATAGATAGATAGATAGATATGAGATAGATAGATAGATATGAGATAGATAGATATGAGATAGATAGATAGATATGAGATAGATATGAGATAGATATGAGATAGATAGATAAATAGATATTCCCAAAATACCAACAGAGCAGCACATCCAAAAGGGTAGATAAATAAGAGCGGTGCCAGCGGCGATATAGCCCGGTCAAGGCAGTCACACATCCAAGGTAGTAATCCGCAGCACTCCAAGAGTAGGTGCAAAAATAAAGTGCTTTATTCCATACTAATACAGAGCAACGTTTCAGCTGCCATGCAGCCTTTCTCAAGCTTGAGAAAGGCTGCATGGCAGCTGAAACGTTGCTCTGTATTAGTATGGAATAAAGCACTTCAGATAAATAGATAGATATGAGATAGATAGAGAGAGAGAGAGAGAGAGAGAGAGAGAGAGAGAGAGAGAGAGAGATATGAGATAGATAGATAGATAGATAGATAGATAGATAGGAGATAGATGAGATAGATATATAGATAATAGATAGATATGAGATAGATAGATAGATAGATAGATAGATATGAGAGAGATAGATATACAGATAGATACATAGATAAAATATGACTTTAATTAAAACACCTAAATTTCCAGATAAAAGCCGCACTAGATTTATGTAAAAAATGACAAATTCTGCTCATGTAAATCCACATAACCAAATCTGGTGCATTAAGATTTGGCTGTATGTATATATATATATATATATATATATATATATATATATATATAGCCACAGATATCTGTAGTGCGGTATAAGCGCAGGGGGAGCAGTTATATTTATACAGGACATACAATGACGGAGCAGCTACATTTTATTAGTAATAGCTTAGAGCAGTGGACGACATCCTGCAGGGGTCAGGAAATGCTGGGTGTTGTAGATGAACAGCTGGAGCCACAGGATGCGGACCAATGTGCTAGATCAGGGGTCTCAAACTCCCAGTCCGCGGAACGAAACATCAGGCAAGCAGCGCTAAATGCCGGAAGACTTCACACACGTCGGCACACAGCTACTGTACCTATATCTCCCTGCTGCAGCCTACAATGAGCCTTACTGAAGGGATGCGTGCGATTGGTGACGTCATCGCATCCACAGCGCAGGACGCCGGGACGCTGACATATGTGATGACGTCACCCAACGTGCGCATCCCCGCAAAGAAGGCTCGTTATAGGCTGCAGCAGGGAGATGTAAGAACTGTAGCTGTGAAACTTGACTTGCCTAATTACTTGCCTAATAAGGGAGGACCTTCTTATCACCAGGGGGCATAATTCATAGGGGGCATAATTGTTTAAATAGGAGCCCTACCTGCCGGGGGTAATATCTATCTGGGGGCCTGTACACCTATTGGGAACCCCTACCTGATCATCAGGAGAGTTCCCCAGTAGGTACACAGGCCCCCATATAGATATGACCCCATCTGGTAGGACTCCCCAGTAGGTACACAGGCCCCCATATAGATATGACCCCATCTGGTAGGGCTCCCCAGTAGGTACACAGGCCCCCAGATAGATATCTATCTGGGGGCCTGTGTACCTACTGGGGAGCCCTACCAGATGGGGTCATATCTATATGGGGGCCTGTGTACCTACTGGGGAGCCCTACCAGATGTGGGTCATATCTATATGGGGGCCTGTGTACCTCCTGGGGAGCCCTACCTGATGGGGGTCAT